>NC_133218.1:11503141-11803141 GCF_040436345.1 Pagrus major | reverse complement strand
TGAGGCAGTTTGAGGTGAAGATACTATTCAAAAAGTGAAAAACAACTCATTTAAAACCACCTGAATATTACACAGAACACTATCTGTAAAAGAGCGGCATGATATGGTAAAAAAAAAAAAATCATACTGAATAATTTTGACAGAAACTTAATTCTCACTGAAAAACTAAAAAAAGTGTTCTGTGAAATCATAAACATTGAAATCATAATGTGACATTTGTTGTGGTCTGTCCCAACCAGTGTTTTCTTACATCTGGAGAACAAGAATTGTAGGCCAGGGCATCTCTGCAGCACCTCAGTGCTTCATTCTAATGCTGTTTGGTCACACATTTTACCTTTATCCAAAATTGCAGCTTCTGCAATTTGGTAATTGCACTTGGCCATATTGCTATTTCAGTAATATTTTGATTAACTGTGCACCCCTAATCTGTAACAGGCCAAAGCTGGGTGACTCAGCCTTTAGGACCTGCTATGGTATTTCTTTTCTTTTCTTTCCCTTTTTTTCCTTTTTAGTGCAGCTAGCAACGTGGCTCTAGCAATGTTGCTCTTGTTTTGGGATAGTCCACAGTTTTGGTCCAGACTTTAATATTTCAACAATAACTGGATAAAATGTCATTACATTTCAAAGAGATTAATAATTCCCTGTTGATTATTTTGGTGATCCCTGGCTCTTCCTCCAGTGCTACCATGAGGTTGACATTTTTGTTTTTTGTGATGGATTGCTACACAGTTTGGTAAAGACATTCATTTCACTTATTCATCTACTAGATAGAGTTTTGATTTTGCCATAAAACTGACATTCATGTCCCCGTCAGGATGGATTGGTGGTCCTCTGCTTTAACAATTCCAGCAGGTCAAATTAGCCCAAAGCTGGTTTATGATCAAATACCCACAAAAAGAACAACATTCCCATCTGCCTCTGGTGTACTCTGTGTTTGGAGATTATTATTGTTGTCTTTGTCATGAGTACTTTCATAATGAAAGCGAATATTATGCAGATAAAGAGCGATTTTTTATCAGAACAAGGTTGACTTTTCTGAACTTGCGGCACCGCAACTGAAGGCATCAACCAACAGTGTTGTACAGAATGGACCTCGCGTCACAACTCATGGTAATGGCCGGGACAAGGACACAAAATGTAAAGACCATGTGACAATAGTGATCTGGGATAAGCAACCTTGTCATAACCGTGCAAATGAGCCATGACAAAAGACTTGAGACACACAGTTTTAAACGGAAAGTTTTACAAATGTATTAATTAAAAGACACAAACTCAAATGCATAATAAAGATATAAGGTGTGTTAGTCGGTGTTATCAGAGTGTCAGTCAATGAGTGAATGAATGTGATGGATTTGGAGTGTTGTAGTGTGTGAAATTGAAACTAATAACCAGGCCAAAGCCAACAGAACAAAACCATGAGGCCAGAGGGGTGATGAGAGAGCGAGAGTGCAAGATGTGACTGCGGATCTTAAAGGCTCTGGGTGACTAGCCAGGTGCTCCTAGTTGCCTTTACCACCCCCTCCCACCAGTACCCTGCAAGACAGCAGACAACTACAGAACAAACAAGAGCAAAACACAGCGCAGGCCCTGCAAAGGCAGGATGTCGTCACAACCTCCACAGAAAAGACTGATGAGTGGAACTAAAGCTGTTATATCCATCTGTGCTGTCTTCAAATCCACCAGACTACTCTGATAAAAACAATAATTTTACCTCGCTGAACATGGGAGTTGCTGGTGTACCGCCGCCTCGCTCGGTTAGTGTCTGTGTCAAGCACGCATAGTAATGACTGCTGGGCTGACGTGCTGCTTGGTCTGCGGTTAGTATCATTTTAATGTGGTAATGTAGCCGTGTCACAAATTTGCAACTTGGAGCATACGATCACAAATATGCGTTGCTGCCAGTGTGACTAGTTCTTATGCAGTATATTCGCAGGGGAGTATTTTGCATATTCATGTCACGTATTCCTCACGTCCCCGGTGTGTAAAGGCCTTAAGATGATGAATGTGGCATACATTATACCTGCTAAACATCTGCATTTTAATATTGCACTTGTGAATATGTCATGATGCTAATGTTAGCATTTGGCTAAAAGCACTCCATGCCTTAATATATCCTAACAGAACTGCCAGCTTGGATGTGGACGATTGGTCTTGCTGAAAAGCAGAATATCGTTGTTTCGATACAGCCCAATTGCCAGGATAAAAGATTGCCATTTTACATTTCTGCAAACCATGGATATGTTTAAATTTGTACATATCACATGTACCATATTGACATTTCTACAATACTTGTCGTATCATGTTCACATTACATGTATAGAAGCTGACTTTCAAGAAGGGATGTGGTCGTGTAATGCCTGGGCAGAGGCTGCCAAGTCAAAGACCACGGTTTGAGACAGCCTTTTAACAAGTGTGAGTTTTTGTCCAGATGTTGGGGCATTTTTCAGCTGTCTTTGTGGCAACAAAACCCAATGTTCTTGATGGAATGCTGGGACATTACCCAGCCATGTTAGTGGTGACAGAACCAGGTAAGCCAGAACCTGATCTTTTCCTAACCCTAACCAAGTGGTTTTTCTGATAAAATCTAATCAGACCACAAGCACAGCATTAAAAATTAAACCTAAAGAAACTGAATGTTGCAACATAATGTAAGGTAGAGTTTCAACATATCCATGGAAATCCATTTTCATTCTGGCAATTGAGTTGTTCTAGTCAACCAAGTTACAGTTCAGTCAAGGATGGGCTCTCTTCATATTAGATGTTCATGAAAATGACTGATATCTGATTTTTGATCAAAAATAATAGAGAAGTGGTACATTCCAGTCTATTCCTTCAACTCTAAGATAAATAAAAAATGATATGAAAGTTTGAATATTAAATTGTGAAAGAAACAAACACTGAGAAATGATGAGGAGAAAAGGTGCCTGAGAAAAGATGACAAACACAAAGAAGAAAGACCAAAGAAAATCAAAAGATGAATAATTGAATAAAGTTGGAAAATCTGTCAGTCACAATTCTCCATCTCTCTCATATCCTGTTATCCAATCTTGTAACAGCATCATCAGGCGCTGGATCAGACACTAACCACAGACAGAGAACAAGGAGGAGACACAAAGAGACGGAGAGAGAGAAAGATGAGGAAAGTTGGAGCAGAAAATAGGATTCACCAACTCATCTGTTTCCTCCTCTCATTAAACCATCCATCCTCCGCCTATTTCCCACTGCTCTGTCATTGGATACTGTGTAACTGGCATGCACACACACACACACACACACACACGAGAAGTCATTGATGGGCACTAAGCATTGCTGTGATCTCTCAGTCAGTGATATTGATCTACCCCAACTGGCAGCCTCTCTCTCTCTGCCTCTGACACACACACACACCGACATACTGATAGGAAGATGGCGATGACAATGACAGAACAGTCTCATCCCGTTGCGGCTGCGTCAGAGAACAATTGGCTGGCAGATAGTTAGGTGACATATGTGTGTGTCTGCATGCATGACTGCCTGTGAGTACATGTGTGTATAAGGTTAGTTACAGCTCAGGGTTCTGTGTGCAAATACAGGCAGCTTTGTGGCTGATAGTGTGCTCCTACTTTGAGTTAATATTCAAACACAGACAATAAAACCCTCCCTCTATTCCTCTTTAATCTTTTCAATTTTCCTTTGCCTCTACATGAATGTATTACAGCAATTAAAAGTGTGCCCCCTCTCCCTCGCCCCCCGTCTCTTCCTCTACATTGAACATGACTGTATAGCAGTAATTAAGAGTGTGTTGTGTTACACACCACTGCTAATCCTGCAGAGCCAACTCAATCCACTGTGTTAGCAGATTACTGCTCACGGCATGGGCTCTTGTTATCGTACTTTCATGCACACACGCACACAAACACACCACAGGCTCTTGAAAATACACACACAATGAATTGTTTATGTGCTAAACCGGGACTGCTTCATCTATGACACCTTGAGGCGTTTTTTGTGTCTGCAATTAGATTACCCTGACTATGCAATTTAGGATGACAAGTGTTCGCTAAATCTTTTTTAAAACATTCATTGTGTTAGGTTCCATACCCAGGTTTGTGTGTGTGGAGCTGGGAGTGCAGCTTCACAGGGGCCCCTAGCATTACGAGGGCCAACATATTACACTCTCTCATGTTAAAGGCCTTACTTACACACTGTATTTGATATGACCTGTGTGATTCCTCAACACTGTCCTCCCAAGAAAAATGACAGTGTCAGTACTTTCAGCAAATGCTCAAAAATAACATGTGTGTATGTTTATATAAGAGGATATAAACACACATATACGATATATATACGACATACAATATATATATGTGGACTAGAGTTTGCGACTTGGACTCGAGTCGCACTTAATTCAAACACGCAGTGACTTCAGACTTGACTTGAGACTTGCCCTCAAAAGACTTCATGAACAACATCAACATTTAGAAAATGTCTGACGAGCTGAACGTAATTCCGTCATGCGTAACCTTACATGTCTGGTGCTGCTCTCTGGTTTGTCATAAGCTTTGTCTACTCCACACAAGGTGCAATCAAAAGCATCGCCAAATGCAATGTTTGCGGAATCAATATACAGGATCAACCACATCAAACTTTATCAGGTACCTGAAAAAACACACCCGGATAGGTCAGTCACTTGGTAATGTCAAAGTTAACCTCAGCGCCTATGGAAGGTTAGCAAACATATTTAGCTCAGCATCAACAGCATGCAAGGGATCAGTTCACTTTAAGTTCAGAATTTTTCTTCACTAATTTAAACACAGAAAAATGTTAAGCGTTTGTGTTATCCAGCCAATAAGTAAATTACTGTTAATTAATGCTCTATCATAAGAAAGTAAACTGCAGTGTCTTTTTACATTTCAAATTGGTTTAATTGTAAGTGACTTAAACCAATGCTGCTACACACGTTTAGTACAGTGTGCTACTTACATGTAACACTAGAACTGATGGCAAGCAAAAAATCTTAGAGAAAAGCATGGTTTTGATGAGTTTCATTCCAAAACACAAACATTTCTTTCAGGAATAAAAGTCAGCTGATGTTCACTGTTTAACAACACAGATAACTGTATCCACATAAAATGTTCTGTTCCATAAGAAAAGGACTTAAGATAGCCCACAACTCCAATGATATTTCATCATGAGTTTTATATTCATGCAAGGAATCATTTTTGTCGCACAAAAAAAGGTGCCAATTTTCACAAATGGTAGATATCTCTTTTTGAACAAAACTCTTCATGTTTTAATATCACCAGTTTATGGACTTAGTATATAGTACATTTCAGATCATTTGGCAGCAATAGTCTTTTGCATTTAGCTACTGTAGCTGTGTATTTATACTGCAAAGCAAAATACAGTTACTAATTTTAAAGGAAAGCTTTCATTGTGTGTATTTTTTTTTTCATATTGCATTGCAATAGCCTGTTTAAAGTGATCATATACCAAACAACTAATCAGTGCTGATAATACTCTATGCTAACAGATAAAGGAATGATGATAATACAGTAAATGCTTTGAATTTCTATGCAGTGCTCCAAGCAGACCGAATGGCATGCAGCAGATGACAGAACGCTCATTACAACCATAAGAGACTTGAGACTTGACTTGGACTTGCAAAATATGACTTGTGAGCATCTCCGGTTTATATACACAACATATGATAGTTGTCCAATGGAGGAACTAATGTGGTGTTGTTATAGAGACACAAATACCACTAAAACATCAAAATTAGCGTTTATAAAGCTGGTAGAGCCACTAAAAATAGGTAAGACATTAAAACTCCTTTTAGTAAGTCTCAATCAAGAACATTCAGAATTAGACACATTGCTTTTTCCAGAGCTGATGATGGAAGGTGCTAAGGAGGGAGACCTCTCACTTCTTTGTCATCTCTGCTGAGAGTTGCACATGTGAAGTACCAAAATAACGGTGGTATCGCTTTTACTTCAGTCTCTT
Organism: Pagrus major; assembly: GCF_040436345.1. NCBI lineage: Eukaryota > Metazoa > Chordata > Actinopteri > Spariformes > Sparidae > Pagrus > Pagrus major. Next base: position 11,797,159 of record NC_133218.1, on the reverse strand, counting down.
TCAAACTTGCCGACGGAAGAACAATGTTTGAGCGCTGATTGGAGTGCATCACGCCTACGAAGGGATGAAAATGTGTGTGTCCACTCAGGTGTTGTGTTTTCATCACAGCCGATCAGAGCTGGAGCTGATAAACACCTGTGACTACTGCAGAGCCATTAGATGCAGGAGTAAATGCCGATTATACGCATCCACATTGAATACAAAAGCCAGATGTGAGGTGGGTTTTTGGCCATTGTGAAAGGGGTAAAAGTTTGAAGAGGGAGGAGGATGGGGTTGATTCAATGGTTCAACCAAACATCTAATTTTGGCACAGTTTCCTTAGTCTATCAGTCAACTGTGAAAAATGAAACTACTTTCTGATCTGACACCTACATGGTTAATGTTTGATGAGGTTAAGATGCCATAACCACTAGTTGAGCTTGAGGGAAAGATCTTGGTTCAGGTAAAAATACAGTCAATGCTTAATTGAAGAAAGGGAGAAATGTGTTTTTTGTTAAACTAATAAACTGATAGTTCAGGCAAAAGAACAGGTCTGTTGATAACAAAAGGTGCTATCCTCCAGGCAGCAGCAGCCTCAGTTCTTTTCAGACCCCCTTTCAAACACTACAGGTGGAGATTTTGAGTGAAGTAGTCTTAAGGACATATTTTTCAGCTGAAATCTCTAAATAGTCCTCAGACTATCATCTTGTAAAAGTGCTTTAGTGTGGATCACCTCTTAGTTTCCTTCAGTGAATTGTCCTTTTTCCTTTATAACTGCCTGTCCTCCCTGGTGGAATACAGGTATTGTGTTAACATCAGGGAGTGTGTTTAGTACGCATCAGTGCTGGAGAAGAAAGTACAGTATAAACCTATTTTTCTCTGTCACTATTTGTATACATGAAAGGGAAACAAACCCAGATCTAAAAATAAAAGCATCACAGAGGGTGTATGAGCATGCTTATTCCCTCTGTTGAGCTGAAGAAATGTCAATAGAAAGATACTCAGGATCATGTTCATGTTCAACTAGCGTATCTTGGATAAGTTAGATTTAAAAAACAGACTCAGGCTCTGACAATTCACTACAGGATTTCACTGATACTTATGTCTGTGGCCTAAAGTTTTGGAGTACATACATTTCAGGTGGAGGGGGGACTGATAAAACTCCTTCACTGGGGCCATCGGTTGAAGCAAACCTTTAGAAAACTGACTCACCAGATCAGCTACTTTGTTGTTGAACTACAAGTGTATTTGAGCTTTTTATATGATAAGAAACATGCCACCTAGCAAACACACTGTCTGCCCTTTTTACATGTAAATGGATGAGTGACGTGACCTTTACGTTTAAGTGTAAACAGAAATTAGTAAAGGCTGTCTATGCAAAAATAAATGATGTAAACCGGCATGATGAGTGATTGTTGGTAGTTTATAGCCAAAAGCATGTGGTGTAACTGAGCCACATGTACAAACAAAAGGAATACATTTTCCAATGGGATTGCAAAACACCAGATTATGTTCAATGTCATCATTGTTGGAATTCTCAGTCTCTACATTATCTGTGCATGGAAATTCTAGCGTAGAGAGGGAGAGATTGTGATTATGGCTCATAAAAAGGTGAAGGTTAGTGATCTGTGACAGGACGCAATCTCTGGTCTCCTGCATGAAAGTCAGACAGGCTCTACACTCATCCATCATCCCGACCTCCACACCCTCACTTTCTGCCCTGCTATACAAAAAGGGCATAGTACTTCCTGCACTGGAACTGAACACTGGCATTAGACATAAATTTTGAGGCGCGTGATTGTCCAAATTGGATTCCTGGGATACTAAATCGCAAGCTAATGAGTTACCTCATTTCCTTCTCTTTTCACTTACTTTTCATCGAGGCAGTGTGCCAGTTTTGTGGTGGAGGAAAAAAACTCAAGGGTGATTGTCCCTGTTGTCCTCTCCGTGTTCTCCCACCAGTTCAATGATTTTAAGTGAAGAGCCACAAAGGATATGTAGTAAAGCACAGGAACAGATTAGCTGCAGAAAGGATTGGAGTGAGGGCTCCACAATCAGTTCTATTCTTGAATGGCAATTACACCATGGTGTGTGGTTAGTTATAATTTAAAAAATTACAACTTGAGGAATTCTAAGTGCTGTATCGTAAAGCAGTATGCAACACAAAGAAACATTCAGTTTTAACTTATCTATGGTTTTTGCAGAAATGTACTTAGCTAACATTTATTCTGCCGATTGGGTTGATGGAAGGCCAATCGCAACAGTATCAGAGTGGGCCTATTACACAATTTGATACAGCTTTGTCATTATTTGGTTCATATATTATTTCAAAGCATTTAAAGGACTTGTGTTTGAATCAAAATTAATTTCAGTGCTATTTTACAACAGTGACAATTCCTCAAGTTGTTGATGAAGGTTCTCAGTCATCCAGGTCATGGTAATTCTAAGTGCTGTATCGTAGGCAACTGGACTTGTTTCAGTTTCTTGAAGTCGTTTCACTTCTCATCCAAGAGGCTTCTTCAGTTCTAACTAACTGGAGGGGAGTAAACTCTGTGTGGGAGTGTCCTTACAGTGTCTAGTAGTGTCCTTAAGGACGTGTGAGCTCTGAGTTTCAGAGTCGTTCAGAGTCCACTTGTGGGTCGTTGACCCACCAGCCTTCATGTGGGTTGCTAGAGTTAGGTGAGCCAAGGTGTGAATGGTTGTTAAGCTGTCTGGGGAGGGAACTCAGTACTGCATTGTAGGTGCTGCATTCTAGGTCACCTCCTCTGTTCAAAGACAGTCATTCCAGTTTGACATAGATGGATTATTTTACTCCTCTTCCAAACCATCTGTCTTCTCTGGCCAAGATGTTTACATTGATGTCCTCAAAGAAATAATTGTGTGCTTCTGTCTGTAGAACCTTCACTGTACTGGAAATAGGTGGTTGTCAGACAGAGGTTAAGTAAGGCACCAATGTGGTCTAGGGTGAAGTTGGTTCTGCTAGACAGACTGCTGTCCTGTAGCAGGCGTTTCTTCACCATCTTAACCGCTTCTTGAGTGGGAATGCATGTAAAAAGTGAGGTGACAACATAAGAAACCATTGTTTCGTCTGCTTCCAGTGTTATTTCTCTCACCTTGTTGGCAACATCCTGTGAGTTTTTGATGTGGTGTTGAGTGTTACCGACCAACGGAGCTAGGATACTGGCCAAGTGCTTGGATACGTTATAGGTCACTGAGTTGATGCTGCTGATGATGGGTCTGAGTGGTGCTCCTTACTTGTGTATCTTGGGGAGTATATAGATGCATGGGATGCACCCCCCTGTGGTACAGTCGGTAATATAATGGCCTGTCAATAGCTTTGTCCTTTTTCCAGTTTTTGCAGATATTCTATAACCTTTTTTTGTAGCTACTGGTAGGATCTTGCCTCAGTGTCTCATAGGTGTTAGTATCACTAAGCAGATCAGTGACTTTGGTGTGGTAGTCTGCTGTGTTTAGCACTACAGTGCATCTCCCTTTGTCTGCTGGCAAGATGGTGATGTTCCGGTCTCTTTTGAGTGGTGACAGGGCCTTCCTTTTCTCAGTAGTGAGGTTGGAGGGGGGTGCTCTTGCATTAGCAAGAGCAGCTGATACCATAGCTGTTCTGCCTCTGTGTCTGATAGAGGGCTGACTATGTTGCTATGATGAGATCTACTACCGGTATCTGTTCTGGAGTTACTGCAAAGTTCAGTCATTTGGCGGGACATCCTCCTCCGGTTTGTGAGCTCTCTGTTAGACAAGTTTTTCACCCACTTCTCTGTGTTCTCTGCGTTGTCAGACACAGAGGCAGAACAGCTACGGTTGAAGGTATCAGCCGTGCTTGCAAATGCAGAAGCACCCCCCTCCAACCAGGAGAAGGAACAGAAGCACATCAGGGGAGCACTTAAAACCTGTGACTACCCAAACTGGACATTTGTCAAAACCTCTAAAAAGATCCAGAGCAGAAAGAGAGGAAGAGACGGAAAAACATAACAATATCATGATTCCTTATGTCACGAGAATATCTGAGAAACTCAGGAGGATATTCAATAAACATCATATTCCGGTTCACTTTAAACCTAGCAATACGCTGAGGCATAAACTTGTCCATCCTAAGGACAAAACACCCAGGCATAAACAGAGTAATGTAGTTCATGCTGAAGGAGAGGAGGAATTGTTGCTGTTGTAAAATAGCACTGAAAGTCCTTTAAATGCTTTGAAATAATATATGAACCAAATAATGACAAAGCTGTATCAAATTGTGTAATAGGCCCACTCTGTCACTGTTGAGATTGGCCTTCCATCAACCCAGTTGCCAGAATAAATGTTAGCTAACGTTAGCAGTAGCAGTAGCCATCCTGCCAGTAGAGATGCGTTGATCCCCGAGTGCGGCATAATATGGAGGAGAAAGCTCCGAGTTACACTTTAACACCCGACAGTTGCATAAATGACGTAGTCTCATTGCCGCTCACTAAAACCTAAGATCAAAAATTTGTAGAGATTTGTATATCAGCGAGCTCAAAGAACTGACTAACTCTCCTTTCACATAACTGCAGCTGCAAACACTGGTTAAACGGGTGAAAGATCCATCTGCAATCCCACCAACCAACCCCAACCGCCTCCTGATGCCGACTCTCTGGTTCCTTATACTCCATTCATCTTTTGCTCCCCTCCTAATCACCCCCTCCTGGTACTACATCTTCATACACATGTGTACTTTTGTGCCTCTGGAAGACTTTGGTGTGAGACTGGTCCAATTTCTTCATTCCAATGGTTGGTATTGCACCACAAGGTTCTGATCAGAGGAAAATGTCATGTGGCTTTTTTGATACATTTTCATTTGATTCAAACAGCCCTGAATCTGAATGTGACACGTACATAAGTCCAGCAATTCTTGACATTAAAATGACACTGTGCTGCTCAACTGCCACAGATTGACCCTTTCTTGTGCCTGTCCTCCCACGTAGGTGCTGTCAGGTTCACAGTGATGGGTGCTGACAAGAAAAATAAAACCTGTGAGTACACAACATATAAGTCACTTCATCTGCACAGAGTGGTACGTCTGCTGCCACAGAGCTCCCCTCCTCAAACTCTCCTTCTATTCATCCTGCTCTGGCTCTCCCTTCATATTAAATTACCATAAAAAATACAATCGCTGGTAGGCCTTCAGATCATTATATGTGAATTAAATGATTTACATGCTTATTGTCACTACAAACAGTAACCTATACCCTTCTTCTGGGCCTTTATTCTATTTCCTTCCCTCACTCTTTGTGCCTGCATGTGTTCTTGCTGTCATCACTGTAATACTGTGAGACAGCTACAGCTCTGACCTTTGCATCTTTTCGGTTGTTTGCTTGCATTGTTACTATTTCAGCAGTGAAAGCTCCCAGAAAACCACACTGGATAAGAATGTCAGCTAAATTTATAAAAATGTAAATGGAGAGTGCTCCTGCAGATGCGGCCATCACAGAGGTCTAATTTAACTGATTTGCAGCTGCACTCTAGCCTTCGTGCTGGAGCTGTTTCAAGCTGACGGATGATCTGACAAACAACATCGTACATGATGCCAACTCCACAGCGGCCGCTACTGTAGGAGATAGATAAGAGATCAGGCACTTGTAGGGCAATCTTGTGTGTGTGTGTGTGTGTGTGTGTGTGTGTGCGTGCGTGCGTGAGTGATAGAGGCAGAAAGAGTGGCTTCCAATCTTTGATTCTCAACTTGTCTGTCTTTAATCAGATGAACTGACTTCCTCTGGTTCAGACAGGAAATCAATCGCAGTGAAGCACACCAATCACTGCTTCTGTCTGGGTGACCCATACAAATGTCTCAAATGTGCGTGTGTGTGTGTGTGTGTCTACTTATCTCTATTTTATGAATGTGATGTTGCACATTCCATGTTTGTTTGAGCTTTTGTACATATGTGTGTATTCGCACTACATTATATTAACATATATCTTATGTGTGACTGCCCCGATGCTTTTCCAAATGTATTTGTGTTTATATATGTGTGTGTGGATGAGTGTGTGTGTGTGTGTTTGAGAAATGGTGTGTGGAAGGGAGTTCCACATATTCAGACACTGCCTATTGATCTGTTTGACAGTCTCCTCATGTCTTTAACATGCCGCAGGATTGCACAATCACTCACATTGATAGCATGAGCCGGAGAGAGCGAGTGAGAGAGAGAGAGAGAGAGAGAGAGAGAGAGAGAGAGAGAGAGAAATAAATGAGTCTCGCCGTGAAAAAAAAAAAGTGACGTGAAAGAATAAGTGAAGAAAAGGTGAATAACCCGGGCATATATCAACGAGTGTGGAGAAATGTAATGGGGTGGGAATAACGGGGAGGGGAAAGGATCAGGAAGAGAAAAATGGGAATGTGATAAAAAAAACAGCTGGTGTGGACGGCAGGAGAGATAGATTGCAGTAAAAGACGTAAGAGGGAGCATGAAACAACAGGGAGAAAAGATGAGAGGGAAAATATGAGAAAATAAGAAGAAGAAAGAAGAAAAAGAAAAGGTGGAAAGGAGATTTGGTGGATGATGTGTGGAAAACGAATCAGGCTGGGTGTGTGTGCTGTTTGATAGTGTTGGGGAACACAATGGCATGTATATGGGCATGACACATACAAAAACACGTTTACACATAATAGGAAAGGGAAACGCCAAACTCATGTTTTACACAATGGGGAAAAAGAAGAAACACGAGTGAAATTGTCCATTTGTCTATGGAACGGACAGAAAAAAGAGAGAAGCAACAAGGAGGAAGAGGAGCAAAAAGGAGCGCTCCTGTGTGCTCAGCATATTAGAGGTGCTGCTGCGGGGCAACGCTTAGACAGCGGAGGTCTACCACCACACACTCACACGCACTTGTTTGATCCGCAACACGCGAGTACTGACCCTCCCACACACACTCGCAATTACACACTGACACATGGAGACATTAATTGATCCCGCTGCAGCAAAAGCCGGCAGAAAGGCTAGACATGTGGAAGTTACCCTGTGGCCTCTACCCACACACAAATAAATAGGCTACTCATATTACAGCACCGCACACTTCAATTAGGCAGCAGCTACGGAGGCTAAAGGACTGAAGCATGGCAGATGACCTTCACAGAGGAGTAGGAGGCATCAAAAAAAGAGGTTATCAACATATTAACATCCAATGGTGTGGTTCTCTTTACATAAAGAGTTCTTAGTGAGTGTTTCAGGCTCATGTATACACTACCATACTCTTTGTTTAAACTGTGGTTTGTCACGTGGTCTTTTCACTATTCATGTAAAAAAAAAAAAAAAAAATCACACAGGTGATGTAACTACTAAAGTCTCTTGGGACATTTTCACACCCAGTTGCTTTGGAGTAGTTATTTTGAGCCCTCGAGCCATTTTCTTCTCAGCTGAATTTGTTTGGAGAAATAAGAGTCCTGCATACAGACCAAGACTTCATTGAGAATGTGGTCGGACTCAGAGAGCTTTCAAAGCAACCTTGGAGTAATTTGCTTGAAGTTGAATGAGAATATATGAATCAACTATGACAGTCAAAGCAACCTCTGATGCTGATTTCATATCATTACCCATTAGGAACCTGTTTTTGCCACTCAAAATGTCTGATGGAAAAGACCGCTGTCATGTTGCTTTCTAGAAGAATTCAGAATTGTTTCTGTGTGTAATGCAACTGAACCTCTGTGTAAATGCTGCCAAGCAGGAGCACTTCCCCTGATTTGGACCAGAATAAATAACTGATTGATTGGTTTGAAATTGCTCTTACGTTTAGAAAAATTTCTGGGAAAACAAGAGTAGCAGTGAACATTCTCTGTCATAGTTATCTTGAATGCAATTAACCCTTTTTATTTTACATTTCTCCAAGCACCCTACATCATACCTGAGGTGACTTATGCCGGGATCAGACTACATGAATTTAGGCTGATTGTCACATGATTTGGTCGTGGCCGACAAATTTCCAGCATCTGGCCTAATTATGAACGTTGGGAATGATGAATGGACATGTAGTGTAACATAATTGAAGAACAATGATGTTGCATCTGGGACACTCCACGACGTTGACCAATAGCATGACAGACTGCTCGGACGCGTTTATGCAAACACGGCGAAGAGGAATGCTGCTGTCAGGTGGAATAGTGAAGTAGAAGAATGGTTCATTGATCTGTGGCAACAATACCCCTGCCTTTTTAAAGTTGACGAGAATTAGTGAAGGTACTTGAGCACTTCCCCGGTGAGTTATGCTATGCTAGCTTCGGTAGCCATGATTGACAATTTCCTCTCCCACCTCCCCGTTGACCGTGGTTGATGTCGGGAACGGTGATCGGTCGGGGTCATTCTAGTAGTGTTGCCAGTCTCCCGACCAGGACACGGCAAGAATTTATGCCACTGTGATTGCTTAATCTGACATGGTGATCATCGTGAATGTAAATATTGTGTAGTCTGATCCCGGCATTAAGGTGATTTATTGGAAGATTTCGAAACCAAAAATACTGCAGGAAATATCTGATCACTGAAAGCAATCTTTTTGTCATCTAGCCAACCCTCAGTGGAGAGTGTGCTTTCCTGGCAAGGTTTTAATCAACCTATCAAAGTCCTAGCTGTCCTCGAACCACACTTTTTTTTCAATCATTGACAGATGGGGCCAAGTGGTATAAGAAGCCAGTATTCAACTGAAATAAAAGTTAGGCAGTTCTCAAAATGGCATTTGCTGTTGAATGGCATTGTAATAGATTATTCTTGTTAGGTGAACAGCAATGCATCTCTGAGTTGTGTGGTGTAGAATATAAGATAAAAGTTGTAATAAGAAATAAAATAAAATAGAATAAAATAGTACAAGAAGATACCAAAGATAAAATTGTTACAAAGAATATGATAGGCATCAAAAGGATTGTCAACAATTAATTTCCACAAAATACAATAAAAAAATGAGAATAAATAGATGTAAAAAGAATCAGCACGTATTTCCACGTACAGCAACCTGTAATAGATCTAGCTTATTGTCCAGGTGGACAGTGAAACACGTAGTGCAAGTGTGATTTAGAGCTCCTTGCTCAGATAGGCCTGTGTGTTCTACAGACTGGAAGTACAATAAAAACAACTAAGAGAATAAAAAAATATCTACGCTGTCTGAGAGAGCTCAAAGCCACTGCGTCCTCATTCGCCGTCATCTTTCCTTACCTGTGCAAGGGTGTTATATATACTCATTAATCAATGTATACATTTTTACATGTACATGGTCAAAACGATGAAGCCAGTGTTATCTGTTATTCTTATTCCCAATTGATTTCTAGTCATGCTCTCACTGCCAGTGCTGGCAAATCCTGCTTGTTCATTGGGAATTGTACTACTAAAACTGTTAAATATGAAAAAACAAAAACAATCCATTATCACAATAATGGCAACCAAACACCTTGATAACAACATGTGACAATAATTAATGAGGACATTTTCTGTTTAATTTCCTTTTGATTGTTGTGTTCTGAGTCAGTATTTCCCACACGGAGACTTTATCTACTCTGATACAGATCAGTGCCATGTTGTGTTGGTGGCCACCTATCAAGGTTTATAAAACAACATTTTAAGTTATTCAAATCACGCATCACAAGCATTCCAGTCGATCTGACAGACTTCCTTTTCTAAACAAAATATTACATTCACAAAAGTTGACTTCCATACAGTTCTGCCCCCATTCACCTCTGAATTTCATTCCACGCTTTAGGTAGAGGCATTTATGAAACCATAAACCATGACAGGCTGTGATATATTGAAATTAATCTTCCAGTTTCTCAAATCACTCAAGTATTATATAGGCACTCAGTCTGTAAACAAAGGAATAAAGCCTGCCTGGATTGGTTCATACCCAACACCCATTTTATAATACCTTTTAATAGCTATATTCAACTGCACCAACCTGATATTTTCTGCACTCGACTCTTCACTTATTATCGTGTTCTACCTCCTCAACTAAACATAATTATAGAAGTGACCTTAGAGATGTTATTTAATTAATGATTAAAAGCTTAAATTGATACAAAGACATGACTTTAAATGAGCGAGAATGTGATGGACAGTATCTGGAGGAAATCTCAAGTGGGGAAAAATTGAAAAAAGGAAAAAAAAAAAGCTTTTATGGATTTTGTGTAAAAAAAAAAAAGATTTATTTTTTTTAAATACAGCACCCATACATCTATTTTACTGCTTTACATTTATCATATGTACATTAAATAAAATAACATCTAAGTAATATCGTAAGGCCACTGTGAATCAAGCATTGCAGTTTGAACTTTGAAGAGTCTCAACTGAAATATGTTGATGAGCTGATGATACCGCTGCTAAAATATATAAACGCTGGACCATAACTTAACGCCGTAAGCATGGCATAAAAGGAGCAGAGGTGAAATTGTAAAGCAGTCGAATTTCCATTAAAATGGTAAGCTTGCTGCTAAAAATCAAATTTATGGCTCAGAAATTAGAATTGATCTTGGCACAAATTGTTGCTGCCAACTACAATGAATTATTCATGATGGTTTTTTTGGAAGATGTAAATGCAAATGGACTAACACAGTTACACTGGGAACCGGGATCACAGGTATTTCTCTCCAGCTTTGTCTGTCCTCCATGGAAATGAATTAGCAATTAGCTTTAATATCAAGAATTTGCATAATTGTCTGTCACTATATAGACAGATAGATAGATTAATCTCTGCTACTGCTGGGCGTTTTCTTGATGCAGCATGTGTGAAGGCTCTGCTGCTGTCCAGCTCAGTGTTCGTGACGGCTGTTGGGATGCCTGCTACACTGATGGTGGCTGCTTCCTATTCTGAAAGCCTGCAGTTATCTGTCTCCCAGGTCTGTTACAGAGCACTGGTGTTACGTGAGAACTCTTTTAGGTTCATCAGTTTTAGCTTTGGCTTTGGCTTTGGCTTCAGGTTTGGCTCTTTATTTGAAACAGTATTGCAGGTGGTTCCTTGGAGTATGGGGCAATAGAGTGCCACAGTAATGAGTTCTAAAACCTGGAAATAGGTAAGCATTTCTGCACTTGCGATTCACTTGTCTGGTAGTCAGTGGGTTTTTAAAATGGGTTTATGGTTAAATGCTTTAAAAAATGTGTATAATGAACACAAGCTTAAAGGTGACATATTATGCTCATTTCTGCTTGTTGACATGGTTCCTTGATGTCTAAATGGAATGATAGTAACATGCTTTGGTCGAAAAAACCGAAGGATTGAGCACAGCAGGGGTGTTTACACACCAGTTTCACAGCCCTGTTTTAAGCGGATGGTTTGAGTGCCTTTCCCTTTAATGCTAATGAGCTACTGCGTGCGCCGCCCACCTCTTCCTGCCGGGCGGAAGACGTGAGGACGGCATCGCGTGACCATGGCAACGAGCTATACACATTTGCGAAGCAACTTTTCTGTGTCCATGCCTGCATATAACTGATAGTAGCACAGCAGACATGTAGCAGCTAACCCCTGTCTCCGGCTCCAAAACAAAGTAGTGATTGCTTTACTGCAGGTAACGTGCAGGTCACTGTCCTTTAGCACAACATGCTAATGAATTAACGTAGCTCACCGTCCGCTAACAACCGAGACATTTCGACCCGTCTCCTCTGCGTGTTCACGGAGGAACAGCAGCTCACTGTCCGCGAACAACCGAGACATTTCACCCCTCTCCACTGCTTGTTCACGGCCGAGCAGTGATTCACCGGCCGGTTAGAAGCGATAAAATCTCAATATCCTAATTCATTTTCTCAATTCACTGTCATGTTTTAAAAGAGTGTTGATATGACAAATTAACGTTTGGTAACATTAACATTATTGTGAATACTACGGCCAGTAAGCCCAACGTTGATAACTTCACGTTAGTTCAGCCTCATATTTACATCGACGGTTAGCGTTAGCGTTAGCGTTAGCTCATGTGCTAACACAAACTACACTGTTTTTTAAATACTTACAGCTCCATCATTGACAGTGGGTATGGATCCATCCCTGATAAATAAAATGTAGCAGCTTCGCTCTGATATCCTCTTTGGTAGGGAGGCCATGTAGCGAAACAGGAGGATCCGTGCATCCGACGACAGAGCAGCAGTGCTCGGCTGTCGGGTTGTACATGGTAGCGGTCAGGCTGTCGCGTACAAGTTAAGCGAGAACGAGAAAATGGCGGATCCTCGTTCAGGTAGCTGGCGAAGTGTGGGAGGAGATAGCCAGCGCGAGGGCTGGAGTATGCAAAAGACCGGATTGTGACGTCACAATCAGGTCGAAATCCAAACGGCTCGTTTAGAGACCCAATCCCTGACTCCGGTAGTTTACGAAACATTGACTTAGTTGTCGAAAAAATCATGCTTAATGGGTGGGGAGGCACTCCGGATACGCAAATATACATACTAAAGCAAGGAAAAAGTGAGTTTTGCATAATATGTCCCCTTTAAGAGATATTCATCTTTTGTCTTACGACATAAAATACGTCAGTAAATACCCCACGATTGAATTAAAAAGTGTTTAGGTGTCTTTAAAAAGGTGGTTGCTAACAAGTAGTTAAATGAGACTACAGAGGTTGTCGGGGACATTTAAGGTGCAGTGTGGAAGAATTGGCCACCTGTCGATGTCATACTCGAAACAAATAGACAGTGAGATAACACCAGAGTAACTGCTAATTGCTGCTGACTGTAGCTGCTGTTAGCTAGTTAGCCATGCAGCTAGTGGTCCAAACTGGGTGCTTGGAGCACCGGGGGAGTGTTGGTGCTTACACCGCTACCATGGGAGCTTTGACTTGGACGGACCAGGGCTAGCTGGTTAGCAAGCTAACTTCAGTAGCTATGTCTTAAACATAATACATAGTTTTTCACATTCTGAATTATGTAACAGTTATTTCTTCACATTATGTTGATAATTTTGTACTTTTCAACATTTTCAATTACAATTCTTACATATTGCACCTTTAAATGTCATCACACCGACACTTCTACTCAACATTCCGGCTCTAACTTTAGTTACAAACATTTAGACTCTACAACTCTATTTTACAACTGATAGACTGGTCAATTTACATATAGTGAAGTGCGTGTATAGTAGTGTGTAGTAGAAAGGTTAGTGTTGGTGACGTTGAAGTACTGCAACTGTGGTGTAGTTCGTTTAAAGCCTAATATTAGATTTTTACCTCCGGCAATAGCAACATGCTGTATTTTTACTGATCAGATTATTGGATAAAATGTAAGTAGACCATATACAGTAACAGCGGCAATTTACAGCTTATGCACATATTGAAACAAAGGTTCAAGATTTTCTAGACAGATTCCAAAACTGATGAGTTCATTGTGGTTGAACATTCAGTATTTACAATATGTTAAGGCCCTGTGGTGGCCTGCTCAAGCTGGTGATTTTTGTTAAATCTCTTTAACTTGATTTGAAAGGCTAAACCCACCATATGTCCCTTTTCATTTTTCAAAGCAGACCTCCCTGAGAACCGGCCATTTATCCCTTTGGCCTCTGCCTCTCTGTTACATCGCCTGAGTGCGGCTGCCAGCACTGAAAGCCTTGGTACAGCAGCCTTAAAGGCTTCAGTTATGGACATCGCATTTTATTAATTCACTAGTGTGGTCCTGTCCTTGATCATTACTGCACCAGTTAAGCCATCTTACTAACCTGTTAACTAATCTTCTGTCTTCATGTTAGTTTCAAAGAGCTACACCTCGACTTCCTGATCCTCAAACAATGTGGCTGCAATGACAAAATGCTTTTCCAAATGTACAATAGGCTCAGTCTGGTTCTTGATGCATCGGTGCAATGACTGCCCCCTTATGCATAATGTTACTGATGGGACGGGTTTCTTAAATTATCCTGTAAAACAAGCATATCTTTAAATGAAAATGTGTGTCAAGTAGGGATATTACGATTACAGTTTTCCTTAGTACGATTATTGTCAGAGAATTTATCACGATATTACGATAATCACGATTATTATGCGTTGATTGATTTCACAACTCTATTCATATGTAAAATCACATGAACACTCCTTGAAGGTCTTAAAGTTTCCTTTATTTCTATCTTTTGATGCCAACATAACAAAAATATATAGCAACAAAGTCAAGTAACCAAACAAGAGCTTTGTTTGGGCTGTAATGACCAGAGGTGTCGAAAGTATTCACATTCATTACTCAGGTAGAAGTATAGATACAAGGGTTTAAAAATACTTCTGTAGAAGTTGAAGTATCAACTCAAGCTTTTTACTCAAGTAAAAGTGTAAAAGTACTGGTTTCAAAACTACTTAAAGTATAAAAGTAAAAGTAATGTAAGGGAAAAAAATGCCATTAAGGACAAAAGCTTAGGCCGCGCCACAGGGGCCTATAGTGCACTACCCCACCTCCCCAAAAAAACATTTTTCTAAAAGCCATAATGACTATAATGTTATGGGGTGATGGATCGCGTACAAACCAATAGGGTGTTGGACAGGGTTGGAATTTCATCATTTTAGGGGCACCAAGGCCACATGACAGGGCACAAAGGCCATTGAGTAAAATTCGATGGTTTTACCTTTCAGATTGATACCATAACAACCTAATTTATAATAAGATGTGGATTATGTATTAAAACATTTTTTAATACCAATATCAAGTTAATGTTACATTAGAAAACAGTTTTTTTAAAGTACATACAAAAAAGAGTGTAAAAGAGTGTAATTCACACAGAAAGTCGGCGCCGCGGCTCCAAAAGAGGCGTGACGGTACACGTCATGATGATGACGTGTGTTTTTTTCAACATGTTTTCCCCGGTGTCCTCCTGTTAATCTAAACATGTATCAACTGACTGTTTATAATCATATGGATGCTGTTATAATGTGCTGTGATTGGGATCCTGACCCACCAAACATCCTGGAAAATGACAAAGTTACGTTTTTCTCTTAATTACATAATCGCCATCAGTAAACGGGATGCTGTCTGACTCTATCACTTGCGGGGAGGGAGGCTGTTTATGGGGGAAAGTTCACTGAAGTCTTCACCGCAACAAACAGTTGGCAAGTTAAAGTTTTTTGCTGGGGACAGACGCTGTTTTTCTGGCAGAAATGTGACGAAGAGTCGGTCGGACAGACACTTCTCCACGAATAACTGCGGTATTTTTTTCCTCATATAAGTTGCCAAAGACACAACCAGTTACTACGTTACTGTTGTATGGTCATGTAACGTTGCTTTGTGGGACATTTATCTATATTTTGTTGAGTGAAGGATCTGTACAGTTATCAGACAGTGAACACCAGACCGACACGCCCCCGCTCCGCGCCGCCGGCTTATCCGTTCACACTGGTTCGGCTCGCCAATACTGTGCCTCTCCGGAGGCGCATCAGAGGTGCAGCGAAATTTCACGAGTAACGAGGCTATTTTTAAAATGTAAGGAGTAGAAAGTACAGATAATTGCGTGAAAATGTAAGGAGTAGAAGTAAAAAGTTGGCTGAAAAATAATTACTCCAGTAAAGTATAGATACCCAAAATTTCTACTTAAGTAAGGTAACGAAGTATTTGTACTTCGTTACTTGACACCTCTGGTAATGACTTATGTTGACTGTCAAAATATAATTATATTACTAATTATATGACCCAATATTTGTATTTGTATATTTAAGTATCTATTTATATAGGACCAATCATTAATTGTTTAAATTATTTAAGTCATCAATTGTCATCTATACCAGATGTTTAAGTTTATTTTTAATCGTTTTAATCATTTGTCTAATTTTATGTGGCCGCATATAAAACTTATCTATTATTTTGGTTAATTTATTTTATGTTTAAATTACAATGACATAAACAAATTAGTAAAACATGAAACGGACTGGAAGCACAAGTGTACAAGCACTGGATCGAGCTGGAAGCACAAGCCCAACGTTTACGCACAGATGGGAGAAAGCAAAAGGAGGTAATGCTAAATGTTCACTGACTGAGTGAGGACCTTGACTACATGGCGTTTTCTTCTACAGGTCACTGCACACTGACACTGAGACTGTCCGACGACAAAAAAAAAAGAAAGAAAACAAAAGCGATCGACCTCACGCTGCACTGAAAGGCGAACCCGCGTCGTACTCGTACACAATTAAGTGCAAATGACACGCTAACATTTAATTTCCTACCAATTCAATGCAACGTTAGGAAAACATTGACATATTTTAATGTTACTGTGTATTTACCTTTATTTTGGCAAACAAAGTTGGGTGGTTGTCCCGCAGGTGGTGAAACATATTAGATGTGTTTCCTCCTTTGACTCCAATTTTTTTATAACATGATTTACATGCTGGCAAGCCGTCCTCAAAAACGACACCCTGGTCATTTTTCCTGTATCCAAAATATTCCCACACGGCTGACTTAACACGTTTGGTCGGGGGGAATAACTCTTCTGCCATTTTCCCAACAGGCACGCCTCTCTTCTGCAACTTGCAGGGACCAAAACAAAGCAACACACGCGGGTGCGGCAACACGTCGGTGTTGCGTAACTTTGTTTTTTTGTTCCGTTTGAGTTGCCCTAACTATGGTTCCGGCATAATATTTTCTGATGGTATTCAGGAAACGTTACGATCAATTAATCGTAGCGCTTAATACCGCAATTAATTGTGAAATCGAGTAATCGTGACATCCCTAGTGTCAAGTGTGTGAGAGTAATCCAATTAGACACTGAATGAAAGATACATAAGTGGATTTAGTTTCCTGATACTTATACATAGAGCAGAGAAAGGTGACATTGAGAGGGTACATTTGTTACATTTCCCTTGAAATCGTGACGTGACGTGAGCATCTGTACTCTTCAAACATTAGGGGTGCCATGAGTGTAGCATACCCATCCACAGGCAACACAGCAAATATGGCAGGACATCTCCGCAGGCGTCATAAAGAAGTAGACTTAACCGAGAAAACTACACCGTTAACACAGCTAACTCTTCCGTCTTCACTTAGAGCTAGACTTCCACAAAATTCAACGCGCCAAAGCCATAACTAGCGCTATATGGGTATTTGTAGCATCAGACATGTGACCTTATTCGGTGGAGCACAACCTTGGATTTAAGCATTTAATTAGCGTACTGGAACCACACTACGAAATGCCAAGCAGGTGGCATGTTACCACAAAGGTGTTGCCCTCCATGTATGATAGTGTGACGGAAAAAGTTATTGGATCTCTGAGCAGTGCAGATTTAGTGGCTTTAACGACAGATTGCTGGACCTCCGGAGCAACACAGAGCTACATGACCATCACAACACGCTACATTAAATGTGCTCTTCACATCTGCTGTGAAGAGTGCAAACTGCAGCTCCAAAAAAGAGTCACTAGATGGCAGAAACCCTCTATGACTTCTCTTCTTTTGTTTACAGTTAGTTTCCGGTTGACTGGTGAAACAAGTTATTGTTACATTTATATTGTTGATAAATTATTCAAATTTGACAATAAGGCAAATATTGTATAATGGAGATTATATCACTCATGACACCATGTAGACCAGCTTTTTAAATACATTTTTGAAATTGAACTTAAAAAACTGAAAGAGTTATCGTGGCATAAATCCAATGATCCTATAACTAAATGATAAATGATAAAAATGGCATAGCCATCTGTGCTAAAAGAAAAAAAAATTAAAAAATCGAGAATTGAATCGAGGATATGGAGAATCGTGACACCCCTATCAAATATAGTGCAACAGTTCTCCTTGTGTGGAAAAAATCCAAAGTCCAGAAGTGTAGTCTGTTTTGATGTTTGTAGAAAGTCTTTTGGATATATTCCAAGCACACAGAGTTTGGCATTTAAAGGGACTCTGGTATTAAACATCCTTTCAGAAGTTTTGGGTCTTTAAACATTCCTATAGACAGTAAAGCATAATACTTTTACCATGATCCACAGACCTTTTCATCAAGCACCACCATTAGGTCAAAATTTGACTTTTTCCAATACTTTGACTTATGATCAAATACCAAAAATGTAATAATTAGCAAACATTAGCATGACTAGCCCCATGACTGACATTGGCATTTAGGTCAAAGCACTGCTGTGCCCAGGGATTTAATTTGGATTTATTATGTAGAGGGGTCATTTCCAATGCAAATCTGCTATGATTTTTGAATTTATCTATTGAAAAATGCTGCAAAAATACTTGGGAACCTGTTGTACAAGAATATGGTTGAGTTGCTGATAACAATTGCTGTAAGGGTTATTCACTTATTAAAGTAAGCGTTTAATAGCTCTGTATTCCAACAGCAATCACTGTTATAGAGTGTTTAGTCAGTAACATTTGGCTCTCCTCCCCCCACTCATGCAGTTAAAGAGAACTTTATCCACTCAGGACAGAACTCCATAGGGAGGCGGTCCTGTCTGCTTGTGAACGCACAGAGAGCAGGATCCTCCTGTTTACCGGCAATGGCGGAACAATTCCAATTCCAATGCTCCTGCTTATACTACCAAATAGGCCAAGTGAAGAAAAACTCTTGAAGAAAAGAAAGAGCCAAAGAGAGCTGCTTTCAAAAAGAGAAAGGAGTCATTCAGGAGTGGTGACGTAGAGATGAGGGAGGGGATTGTTCAGTGTAAAACAGACGAGGAAGTTAGCTAAAATGACTACATTGCTACAGCAGCTTTAAAATCTACCTATGTAGAAATGAATGGGATTTTTGTATGAATTCAGTATCTAGTTATTATTATTCTAGAAGTTGGACTGCTTTCAAACAATTTTGGATGTGCAAAACATTTAGTATATGTACAAGCCTAGGTGCAAGTTTCCGAGTAACCCAAGCAGATAAAGTTATTCTTTGCGTTCCAATACTACCATACTATTAAGTATGCTAGAAAAATATTTAGTATGTTTCAAATTATTATTATGAAATACAAACATATCAGGTTGTAGCGAGGAACTTTTCTTGTTATAACATTTTACTGTTTATTTTGTTATAACGTGAAATGTTTTATATAGCATAACATAACAAGTCAACACGTTATAAAATGAAAGGTTTCACGTAATAACGAGATAAACAGTATAATGTTGTAACAAGAAAAGTTCCTTGTTACAACCTGAAGTTTCTTGTTTTGAAAATAAGCTATCATGTTATAACGTGTAATGTTTCTTGTTACAATGCAATAAGTTTCTACGTCATAATAGCAAGCAAAGGGACCTGTGCTTCCCACATTTGTGCGCTACCATGAATCTGCTCGGGGAGTGGAACAGCGACTTTAATTAAAATATAGGGAAAGAACAATAACGTAATGATGGATGTTGACCTGTGTTTCTCAACAAGAATATAAAGTGAGAACAACTTTCCCATTTTTAACAACCTTCATGGACATCGAGAATAGAGTGCCGGACAGCCCGGCCCACTTTAACGCGTGACTGTGCTTCAGTGGAGCCTCACAAAGCTGCTCATGCGGCTGTAATACTCAAACCTCTGCTCAAATCTTAGCCAAAGTTTTAAATTGACATTGTACTGGGACAAGAAAATTCTGAGGTGTTCTGATTCAGCATCATCCTAAACCCAGCATAGTCAATTTGAGGGCTACCCACAGCTGAGATATTTCAGTTTGGAAAAGGTATGCAATTGTAACAGCTGTTTATTTTAACACTACAGTTGTTCAGTGTGTGCACATCAAAGTAAAGAAGGGAAATATGTTAACAATCATTAACAATCATTGAAAAATTGTGAAGTGCAGAGGTATCAAAGAGGCATAGGCCAAATGGAAATGAGAGTGTATTGTTCTGATAGATATACTTCTCCTACAATCTGCGGTCAATAGGTGACTGTTTTATCTTTTCAAACCTTTAAAGGTTTCTTTTGTCACCGAGCAGAAAAAGGTCCTCCAAATTAAAAGCAGTAATTTAAAAAGGTGATGTTTGAAAGGTGAGAAATTGAAATGGCTAGGTGGCTAGTGACGTAACAAGTCGTACCTGTGACATTAAACAATGAAAAGCTTTTAAAGTTTCAGTTGAACATTGAATGATGACAGGTCAGGGCTGAATCAGGGTACAAGCCTGTATCCAACCATTTTCAGGCTCAGAGAATGTTGGCAGCCTCTCCTGGCCTCTGCACTGTATTTGGATTTGGATGCAAATCTGCCAAAATGGTCTGTGTCACAAAACAGGAAGAAGGCACTGTTCTTCCCGAACAAATGATGCTAAAGCTTTAAAAGTTTCTGGCAATAACAGATGGTGGATGGTGTGAAAGGCCTATTTAATAAAAACACTTTCATCATGTTCATCTTCTGTACAGCCAAACAGACAGAGATATGTTAATGACAGTGTAACAAAACCTTGGATAAATAACACCACAATAAATTGAATTGCTTATTATATTTTTAAAAAAACCTATACCTTGAGCTACTTCCTGTTAGGATTTAAAGATCCGATATTGAAGAAAGCGAGATTTCCATGTTTTATTTTTCTCAGAGAAATGCACGCAAAACTATGACTTTAAACAAGTAGTCCAGACTTTTGTTAGGTTGTGATGTCACATCTATACAGTCACAGTCCTAAGCTGTGTCCCCAGCATTGAAGGCAAAAAAAATGCTGTGGCTTGTGAGAGCTGACCAACCAGAGCACGCTTGGATTTTCAGAAGGGGCCCTTAAAGAGACAGGCACTAAAATGGAGCATTTAGACGGAGGGTGAATAGCGGTGTTACAGCAATGGACAGCATGAGAAAAATAATGTTTCTTTTTTAACATTAAAGAATGTAAACATTTTCTAGAAATAAAAGTATGAAACTGAAAATGAGAATAATGTGGGACATTTGAGGTTCTACTGGATCAGTTCCTTTTATTACTCACACTCAATATCATTTTTCATTCAAAGTGTTATCTGTTGAGCATACTCAAATTGGTACTTGAAATTCATTCAGCATGTACACTTAAAATAAAGCTCCTTTCTTTTCAACATTTCCATTTCAACTAACATTTAAATCACTTCCAGTATTCCTATTTTAACCACCACTTTCACTGCTTCAACCTCAGCTACAGTTCATTTCATTTAATGTTCCTTGAACTTCAGCTTTTACTGTCATACAAAAACATTTCCAAAGCTCAAAAGGCTTACCATGTTAAAGACATGAAACGTGTTTTATATTATATGCAACTTTCCTCAGAAAATCTAGCCTTCTTCATGCCTGAATCTAAAATGTTGCATTTTTATTTGACGGCTTTAACTACCACTTCAGCTTAACAAACTCTGTACAGCTAAGCTGTTGTTTATCTGCTGGTACCAAAGTCTGAGTAACAGCGTTTTCCATTCCTCTTTGTGCTCACAGGAGATCATACAGTAAGTCTCAATCAGCCATTCAACCAGAGGACTGTGCCAGTAAAATGCAGCAGTTCCACAGCACATTTGACAGTATCTGAATCTGAGAATTGGGATTTATACAAGCTGCAGTTGGCAAAGCATTGGTGGAAGACTTGGAGTCACCAATGTGAATGTGAGCTAGGAAACGCAAATTGACTGTGTGTTTCTCTGCGGGCTCTGCACCAAACCATCAGAGGCGCAGAAAATGAAGCAAATGAAAAGAGCAATTGGAAAGGCCTCTGGAAGCTAAATAATTGCAGTGATGGCAATGTGCAGACTTTTAAATTTGGATGTTTCTTAATGAACCATTTACATACATGACACAAAACAATGAGAAAAAAAAGGAAAAAAAACAATAATGATTGGGTACTGATGAGGATAAAGGGGGAAAGAAAGCAAGTGTTTAGGGAGTCACTGAAAGTCTGCTGTGAGACGCCTTTAGCCAGGGTGAAACTGCTTGATGAAACTAAGGTCTCTCTGGATGAGCTGGACTAATCATGCATGTGTGCTCATTATGTGTGCATACGCATGTGTTTGTAGAAGACCAAGTAAGTGCTATTTATGCTCTTCGAAGGAACAAATGGATACAGACTCTGTTTAATCTCGATAAACAAAAGACGAATAACATATGCAGCCAACAGGCTTTACTCACTGCCGTCTGTCTGGATATTGAATGGTAATTTGGTAACCCAGAACTCATAATACTGTTGTATTTTGTGGCTGAATGTACAGTATGTGGGTGTATCAAAGTGTGTGTTTGAGATGTCAAATAAGTACATGCATAAGCTTTCCATGTGCATGTTCCTGACCAGGGAGCCTAAAAACCCAGATCAGATGGTTTAGTTGCAAGTGACACGGATACGTGTGGGATCAACCCACAGTTGTCTTGATTAAAGCCAGCTGTTTCTCTTCATTAACCAAAATCCCATACAAACTAGAACACACACATGCACACACAGTCTGCATGCACACACATACGCCAGCAATTGGAGTTCTCTGAAAAACACTTCTGAGTCACTCGAGAGACAGTGATAAGAGTTCCTCGAAACAGGAGGCTCTTGAACAAAATACCGGCTGATTTTCTAGTATTCATTTATTGTTTCTGTTCTATTTCGAGAGAAATTATGATATACAGCGTATCTTGTCTAACAGCAGATTTAGGCACACAATTACATATACAGTAATTGCATTGTGTATATTCAGCTAAATTAGGAGACATCACTGAGGTTATATAATATTTAAGAGTTGTAGTTATTCTTTTAATCTTTCTTTTAAAAAATGTTTTTTAGAACAGGTAGTAAACATTATGCTTCACCTAAATACCATAGAGACATTTTAAAGGTTGCTAAATGACTCTCATATGCTATGAATTAAGTTATGGATTAATTAAATCCCCTGACACCAGGAAGTCCACAGGAACTGTTTATGACACAAAGATAACAGCTCTGATACAATGGCACGATGGATCCTCTTTCACATATATAAAAATACGAACATGTCTTTAGACTTGGCGTGAGAATAACAGGAAATAATTGCAGCTGACAAAAGGAAAAAAAAAGAACTGAACCTGTCTCTAAACTGATGCTGCAGTCTGGCAGCTCAAACTGGATTTCAAAATACACTTCACATCACTTGTAAAGGATGTGAAAATGATTTGTAACACATCTC
Source organism: Pagrus major (assembly GCF_040436345.1). NCBI lineage: Eukaryota > Metazoa > Chordata > Actinopteri > Spariformes > Sparidae > Pagrus > Pagrus major. The sequence goes on along the minus strand of NC_133218.1, from coordinate 11,774,240 downwards.
TGACTGAAGCTGAGAAGTGTCAGTTGGCTGTGTATAAATACTCCAGCAATTTTGAAACAACTCTCACAAACAGCATTTTGATACTGACACGAAAAGACTTATTCCAAATATGAGAGTTTGCTAAGACCACTGATCCCACTGAGAACCCCAGATGCTCTGTGCAGTCTTCATCTCATAATTTTGCTTCATCATTCAATGTGATTGACTCTCGGCAGCTCAAATGGTAATGCAACATGATAACAACAAAAGTAATTGGGTAGAGCCTGACCAATTCTTGATTTTTAGGGCTGATACCTATAGAAGTAAGTAGGGCTGGGAATCACATAACATTTCATGATACAATATGATTCACAATGCGTTTCCCACGATAACGATAGTATCACGATACAGTGAAATTATGTATTTATGTGCTGCACTGTAAAGTCAGTGTCACAGAATTTGAACTAAGATGAAACGATGTATAAAACAGTCTTAGCTTAGGGGCCTCTTTATCACACACACTGACTGCAGCTTCTCCATGTCCACATTTGCCATCATTCCAATGTAAATTAGCCATAAACAAATGGCTGAAGTACCAGAAGGCAGAGTTCTGGAGTTAAAATATATAAAAGACAGATATAACTATAGTTGCGTAAAATCTTTTCAATTTGTGTAGATCAAGTTCACAGAAATTTACACCACAAGGAGTCATGAAGTGTTGAAGTCAAAACTGGCAGCTGTATCTGTTTAGAGTTCTTGCATGTTTTAATAAAGATGTGGATATTTGGCACCAGTGTATCATTAATTGCATCTTAAGAGGAAGCCACACCAACATTTCGTCCCACCGGGGAGTATAAAATTCCAATATGGATATATCACCCAATGACCCCTCGAATGTGGTTTAAACACTTTTTAAATTTCATTGTGAAAAATGACAACAGTGCACTGAAACACCAAACTTCACTGGGAATTTCATAATTATAAATTACCCAGGCATCTTTTTTTGCATTATGTTCTATTTAAAACTTGATATTGGTTGGGTTCTAAAAATGAGAGTCGAAAATTCAGTAATCTAATGATTTCTTTCCATGCCCTAATTTGAGAAACATAAAAATGTTTCCTTCAAATACCTGTCTTTAATTCAACAACAGAGACCAAACTTCTCACACGTTAACATTTTGTCTGAATACAAGCAGATATACAAGAGCGCTGTCTACGAGTACAGGAACTACCCTACTCGACTCAAACCACAAATCAAATTAATTAATTTGAAACTCTTTTATGTCACATAATGTGGGTCTACTGTCATAAAGGAAGTTATATTTACTGCTAGAACATGTGTCCAGAAAAGTCCATCTGCCACAGAAGAAGTGCATTAGAATCAGCTAAAAGAATCCAGTAATATATAATCTATTTGTACCTGGCTAGAAATGACATTTAATTATAGTAGTTAATAGTTATACCTCAGCAGAGACATAAAAAGAGAATCAGATATAACATGAAAAAAGATGTGGAAGAAAATATTGCAGTGGCTTTTTCAAAAAGGATAGCTCTGAAGACGAACAAAAGACACGTGTGTGACTAACCAAATTAATCAGTCCAACTAATTAACCAAATTAATCATTATGTTAAATACTATGCCGACAGGAGTCACTGCAGTCAAAGAACGGTGTCACATGGCTGTTTTAGAGAAGAAAATGAATGGAGCACTCACTTGGTGCTCTTTTAGGTGCTGGCACATTATTAAACGACTTGTGAAAATGAAGCATGTGGGATATCAGAGGCGAGATGTCACAGGTTTATGTAAGGAAAATAAAAGAAAGCAGGGAGTCATATTATCTTGTTTGAAATGAAGAGCATCTGTGCATTTAAAAGAAACCCTGCCAAAAACAATGGAAAAGAAAAACCTGTGAGACATTTATCCGTGCACATGGGCGACTCTGTTTTAGACACTCACTGTAAGACACTTCACTGACTCTAATTAAATCCCTGGAGATTTCCCCAGATCTTAACCATAACCACTTCATGCCTAACCCCTATACTAACTCTCACCACAGACCAGTCGCCAGGATGAAATGTTGGCAGTTAGTGTTTCAGCAAACCACTGACTAGTTCACATTTGTGTGTCATATGCTATGTATTATATTGACATCTACAATATGTGTCACATCACGTTCACATTACATGACTTTCTAATCTGGAGGTGGAGGGGATGGTGGTGGAGTTACGGGCAAAACGGTTGCCAAGCCAGTGACAACATTCGTAAACATTACACCACTGGATATTTTTGAAGACACTTAGAGAGAATTTCCAGCTGTGCTTATCGTGACAATACTCTGGATATTTGTGACCAGGAATCGATGTATCTCATGTTGTGTTTAAGTCGACAAAACTGGATGTTTTTAAGACTTCAGGACATCTCTAACCGTGTTTGTGATGACCAAAACAGGTATTTTAAGACAAAGCTTGATCTTTTCCTAATCCAAACCAAGTGGTTTTTGTGCCTAACCATAACCAGATCATAAGCACAGAAAATTGAAAAGTTTAACCGAACGAAATGTACGGTTGCAACATATCCGTGGGTTGCAGAAATGTCCATTTCTTCTGGCAACTGCTTTACTCTAAAATGTAATATTTTAACCATGTGGAGGTGACCATTTTTCCCCTAAATGGGAGGTGAGTCCACACAATGTGACAGTGTGAGTGAATTTATACCCCCACAACCACAAACACACACACACACAACATTCCAACACTGCTTCAACACCAGCACTTGTGGAGTGGGCCACAAGCGCAGACAAAAAGTGATCTTTCTCTAATTCTGATACATAATGCTTCTCACACACATACAAATGTCTGTCCCTCGAAGAATCATGTCAGACGGTCTCTCTCTCTCTCTCTCTCTCTCTCTCTCTCTCTCTCGCTGTGTTAAACTGTGCCTCCACTCCAACTAAATCCCTGGAGTGAGAGTGAAAATAGGAGCGAGAAAGTAAGAGAGCAAGGGAGAGAGAGCGAGACAGACAGAGAGAATGAGATGGGATTACAGGGATAATGTGAGCAGATGGAGGGAGGTCGAGGCTCCATCAGGACTCTCCACTCCAAATGGATTAAAAGACTTCAACCAAGCCACCGACAACTGAACGGATGCTGCGTTCCTCACACTTGAGACACAGAGCTGAGCTGGGTTCACCCCCCCCCCGTCGCCCGCTGCTAAGCCCGGAAATGAAAACTTGTCGTTCTTTCGGCGTGACACAGTAAACACTCACGGGAATATATTTCAACCAACTGTCCCCCTTTTCCACCCGTCCTATCAAACACATAAAAGGTTTGGCTTTTGGGCTTTTCTTTAAAGCCGTCCATTTAGGAATAATTTACGCTGATCCGCCACTTGAAACTTTGTATTAACATGCATCCGGTTAAAGCAAAACTCATCACAATTCACACACAGATACACCCACATTACATTCAAGATGCTGTCACCCAAACCAGCTCTGGTCAGAAAAGGCTTTGGCCATACAGTGCCATATGTATTTAATCTTCATATACACTAAGCCATTTTACACTTAATATACTCATCCTTATTGTATCTGATTGGATTTAGCTGGATTACACAGTATTTCTGCTCTTCCTATGCACTTAACATCAAATTCATAGAAATGCAGACCACACTCCCATCCCTGCCTCTCATACATGGCATTTGCATCTTTTAAATTTGACAATAAAACCTTTTTGTTTTGTTCCTCCCCCACCAATATCCTGACAATTCATTTTCAGCATGAACATTATGATTTGAGCTGTTGCCTGTGTGTTGATTCCTGTTCATTTACATGAAAAATATAAGGACGCTGTCAGCAGATAAAATTAAACTAGTTTAACTTTTGACAGATTGGAGGGAAGACAACATCTATAACACATTTCCAATGGAGGTAGAATCAAAACATTTTGAAACACTGCTGACAATAACACAACCTGGGTTAATGTGGATGCCAAAAGTCCCAGCTGAGTGCCTCATTGGAATCAAATAGTGACTGAATGTACTGATCCTCTATAAGGGAACCCCCAGAGGATGCTGTAATACTGCAACAGTAAGGCAAAGTGTCATTTTAACACTGAAAGTATATAGTTTTCCCATCAATGTGAATGTGCTCAAGAAGGAAATGATTGTGACAAATAGCCAACATTGCATACAGTTACTGAGAGTGTTAATTAGCATTGTGTGCCAAGAGCAGACTCAGCTTTATTTCTGCATCAGGATAGTTCACATTACACAGACCAATAGGTCACATTGATCAGGTCACTCCCCCAGTCACATGCTGTTAACTGGTCTTAATGGAACAAGTTGTGGATCTGCATTCTGTCTGCACACAGTCAAGACAGACACACAGACAGACACACAGACAGACACACAGATAGATAGATAGATAGATAGATAGATAGATAGATAGATAGATAGATAGATACACAGATAGATAGATAGATAGATAGATAGATAGATAGATAGATAGATAGATAGATAGACTCTATATTCTAGTCTCGGTGCTCAGTGTTTCATCTCTCCACATATGCATTTATCAATGTGAATGTGGCTGCGTGTTAACTCCCTCCCCGTCTCTCTGCTCCATCTCTGCTCTTCTGTATCCGAAGGTGATAATTAACCTATTGGTGCTGCTGCTAGCAGCAACAGCAGACACATTCATGCCGCCCTAATTTATCTAAGCACATGAATCATCATCATCACTGATGAATGTCACTCAGTTTAACCTCTATTGTAAACACTGGGCATTGCGACACAGCTCACAGCCAAACTACCCCAGGCAAGCCTGATCTTTTCTGATCACAGAGTCTAAGCAGGATCGCACCTGGTTAGTGCACGGATACGAGGCCGCCTGGGAATACTGATGCTGTAAACTGGGGTGACAAGGTAGCTCAGCGGTTAGCACTCAGGGTGACACTTGCCAAAGCAACAGGATCCCAGGTTAGAGATGCAGCAGAGCTGACTGGGGCTTGTATGTGTGGAGCTTTCACTCATTGATGTGGGTTTCCTCTTTCCTCCCTCCACTACCTTCCACCAAGACTGAGATAGTGAACATGATGCCTGTCCAGTGGCTCTTCTTGTTTCTCACCACAATATAACATTGATATATTCTTAGTTATCATATTTATTACCATGGCAGGTATACACTGTATTTTCTCAGGTGGATTTCAAACTAAGGACCCTCTACAATCAGCACCATTAAACCAAACAAGAAATTGGTCTCATGGTCTCAGTATGGTAACCCTACTCATAATGTTCAAGATTTCCCGGGGGATAAAAATATCAGAAGCGATGGGAATTAAATTTAGGCTCTTTGTAAAGTCACTCTCCCTCTCCGTGTGTACTCAAACAAATGGCACCAAAATATGAAATGATAATAAAAGAAAATATGTTGCTATTAAAATTAGAAGATAGAAGATATCGTGTTAATATAAAGTAGGCTACAGCGTGCCTGCAGGGAACGCACACGAAACAAGAAAATGCGCTCACACACCGTCATGATCAGTAGTCTCTCCCTCTCTCACTTTCACAAAGTCTCACATACACACCGGGTCTCTCTCTCTCTCACACACACACACACACACACACACACACACACACGTGCGTGCTTGGTCTGTCGCTCACCTCTTTTATCCTGAACTTTGACGCTGATCTCCACCAGAGGCTCCGTCTCTCGGTCCAGTCTCCGTAATATGACTATATCCCCACTGTCCCTGCTCACGCTGACCGGTGAGCTCTCCACGTCGGGCTCCACCAGCTCAAACGCAGCCGACTTAAACCTCACCGGGTTCAGGTTCATCACCACAGAACCGATCCCCGCATCCTCGGACACGTTGATGAAAACGGGGCTATCTGATTCCATTACTGACCTGGACCTTCGCTCTGGTACTTTAGTTTGCAATCTAGGTTTCCGTTTCCCCTGTTGAAGGTTCAGCGAGGGCGCCACGGGCCACTGCCGTGGGTTGATCTCAACTGCCACACTCTGGCTCGTGCGAGGTGGCCACCCGCGGTCCCGGGCAAACACTTTAAACTTAATCGGTTCATCTAGACCGAGGATGGAATCCACCAGGAGGATGTCTCCAGTTTTGGGCACCGCGTAGAAACTCCCGTTTTTGGGCAGCGCGAAGTAGATGAGCTCCGCGTTCTTGCCGCTGTCATCGTCCCGCGCGGTGACCGTGTAGATAGACGTGCGGAGCGCAGTGGCATCATCCAGGCTCAGTTTCACATCGGTATTGGGGAAGGTGGGCTGGTGGTCGTTGGTGTCCAGAACGTCCACCTTGATGGACGCCACTTCAGCGACTACCAGGGACTCGTGCTCCTCTTCCCGGGAGAGTCCCGCGCATTGCCCGCAACACAAACCAAGACCCAGTGCGTATTCAGCCCGCTCCTCCCGGTCCAGAACCCCAGAAGTCTTCAATAAAATATGACCCCGTTTGTTGTGCGCAAACACACGGAAATTCTCACTCCCGTCTCCCATGAGTTTGAAGTGTGCTGCCGCTGTGCCGGGCTCCCCGGTACCACACAGCGTCTGCGAGTTGAGCCGCTTTAACGGGACGCTCAGTCCGTTGACCCGGGAACCCGGAGACGAGTTCTCAAACACATGCCCGTGAAAGAACGGCACCTGCTCCACGGTCCTGTTCCCGAGGGCGCACGAAACTAAAACGAGTAAAAACGCGACCCAAATCATGACTGGATATCTCACTGACTCCACTGCACTAAAGCGCTCGTGCCACGCCGAAATCCATGGGTGCACTCGTTCCCTGGGGATATTTCTCCTTTCCCGTTATGATCCAAAACTTCCATTAAATGAGAACGCAGATATTTGTTGGCACCACACTTCATCTCGAAGCAGGAGAACTTTGTGGGTTTTTTTTAATTTGTGCGTCCTCCTCCTCTCCCGCTCTCCTCTGTTTGCTGTCTCACCAGCAGCGCTGTCTGTCTGTGCGCGTCCCAGGAAAAAAAATGCTTCTTACAGCTCGAGTGCGCGCTTAACTCCGTTCCCTTCCTCGCTCTCTTTTTTGCGTGCGTTGTTTCCGACCGATCTCACACGGGGATCAAATTTAATCCATCCTGCGTTTGAGTTGCTGCAAAGTGTGCGCAAGGCATACACCGGCGTCCTTTTACAATGGATCAGACCTCTTATTACAAGGATCAGTTTTGTTTGCTACTCCAATGTACTGATGAGACGTAGCATATCACGAGGGCATCACACAGAACCAACTGCTTTACGCATGCATTGCCAAACCACCCAGCGCAATGCATCTGTAACAGTGATGCAGCAGCGGTAACAGATTCTCTCACCGGAACTTCTCTGCAAAGGAGCTGCGAGTCGAATCAACTCGTGCTCGTGCGCATGCACAAACACCCACACTGTCACAGCCAACTGCGCGCAAATGTGTGTGCGTGCCTGTCCGTGTATGTCAGCGCGGTCCTCTGGGAAACAACCCGACCTCCCTTCTCCCTGTGATCAATGTCCAGTCTTGCACGTCCAGATCCATCACTCCTCTTTCCAATAACACGTCAGGCCATTGGATTAAAATAATGTAAAAATCGATCATTTTAAAACGCCTCCGGGGGCGGGGGGCGACGAGAAAAATAAAGGCTCGCAAGTCCAGAGAGGGTTTTCACAGAGCTGTCTTTATGTCACAGAGAAGTGCCCTATTTGAACACGTTCATCATCCGCTCTGTTTTATTTTGGAGTTTTGCTCTCCAGAGTTCTGTGAAAGTTTCAGGCAGGTCCTCAGCAAAATGAAGAGCAGACTCAAATTTAATAAAAACAGATATTCACTTTCATTTATCAGCTTTCACTTTCATATCTCCTCCCTGCATGTAGACAGAATTCAATGCCAAATCGACGAGGCCCACAATCTCTCCATATGGATCCATGTTAATAAACCTGAGACTGTTCGTGGATCCATAGCATGCTGCATGGCCGTTATCTCCTCCAAAGCACCCAAAGTCTTCACTGTGCTTTTGTGCTGTTTGAACTCCTACTCAGTAAAACAGTGCAACCTGTGCAGTTTTAAAGTTTAAAATCAGCAGTCCTTGGATAACACAAGTTTCAGGCTTTACACCAAAACTGTTCATATATTCAGTCGAAGTTTGGTTTTGCGTGGGAGTGAATTTTCATCGGTGTTTAGCATAACATTTAAAATCATTATGTGAAGGTGAGTTCTCTCTGCAGTGTTTGAGAGGTGAATAAAACTGTTTTATGTCCAGGGATACATCATATTATGAAATCATAGACCGTTTTTTTTTTCAAAACTCTTCCGCAGAGATGATGTGGGGGAAAATTGAGCCATTATCTTGACTTAAAATCTCACCATTAGACACCACGGACATGCTTGTGTACGGAACAAATGGCTATAAATAGGCTGTATGGTGCAGCTTGTACTCTTGGCTGAACTCGATGTTTTGTCCCTCTTAAGACCATAAAATACACAAGAGCTCTGTAATCATTTTAATGTAAGGCTTCATCTGCTGTGAGAAATGTTCTTCCATGCAGACCAGGTTGAAATCACATCACTACCTATTACCAATTATCTTAGCGGAAGATCCCCTCCCCCTGTTTGAAAATATAAGACAATCTTAACGAGTATTTAATAAAACACATTTTAATTACACCATGTAGACTTCAGAAAACTATTTACCGTCAGATTGTTTTCCCTGTCAGGGGAGTTTGTACACAAAACATTATGTCTAAATAGCGCACTTAATTACTTTTCATGTCAATATTTTTCACACAAAACATACGATCATTTGAAGAAATATGATGCATTACACTATTGAGCAGTTAACATAAGCTCCAGCTTGACCAACTACAACATTTAATGTGTTTTTGTTAACGATATATATGTGTGTGTATATATATATATGTGTATATATATATATGAAATCAAATATTTTTTTTACAGTGGGGTATAGCAACCTTTAAATAAATGATGAATAGCCTACTTCTTCCCCCACTGCCAGTTTTATACACTTTCTTTCTGCACTAGTTATTTGACTTTAAAACGTACAAAAACAACTGCAAAAAAAGAAGGGAAAAAATGGCTCTGGCATGAGCCAAGTCTCTGGAAGCCCCGGGATCCAAAATTTATTTGAAAAGCTGTTATTTACATCCAAAATCTTCACTAGCAGCTGAGCTCAAAGTCATAGTGCGCACCCTGTCTGAAGTGGGTGCACCAGCTGGACCCTGCACCTAGGGTGTAGATAAGGTCTTTTCAAAACAATTTTGAATCTGGGGGCATCCAGAGACTGGGATTACAATGATGACCTATATGTAGCCATTTGGTTTTTGTGCTGTTGTTTTTAACATTTTAAAACAAGTCCCCATCTACCTCAGTTGTTTAGGGAAATGCTGCAACACTGTTTTGCTGTGAAGCTCCAGAAATGTTTGGTGGACTTTAAAAATTCACCTGACTTTCCATCAGCATGGGGGTGATTAACGTGAATTTTCATTTTGGTTGAACTAATCCTTTAAGTCAGTTTCATTGATTTTTACATCTTATTGGCTCATAAGGCCTAATTTATCATGGCTGACTGGTATGTATGTAATGAATGAATGTTATGTAATGAATTTATTATCAATCAAAGAAAAGCAATTGACTCTTTATGAATATGATTTAGGACCCGATGACCTGTATCTTTGTGCAAGAGGTTTGTGTTGTACCTTTATCCCTTGTGTTGTATTTTATTGCATTTTGCAGAACTTAACACCGGTGTGCTGTTTCGCATGGATTTGTCCTTTGTCCTATTCAAATTCAAACTCTATTAATAGACAAAATATAAAGGCTGATATTTCTCAGTAATATCATATCTGTCATACAAAGCGCATCGTCATAAACAAATTTTCAAAGCCAAAATAAGCAGAGGGAGAAAAGGAGAGCGACAGACAGCGATAGATTTGGTCAGCTGTAAAGCCTGACTGTGGAGTAATATTCCCCACTGTGGCAGTGACAATGGCCAAGTGAGCACCAGACTGAATCATGTCTTCCTCTCATCTCTTTCTATTTATGTGTGCATCTTTGTCGGATTTAGAATAAAGCTCAATATGTATAAATCATCCCCCGTAACTGTTTGCTTATTCATATTGCAGCCCTGACACTGTCACTATTACAGACAGCTTTTCAGCTGATCGCGTCTCTGAAAAACATAAAACAGTCCACAAGCTGATGGACATTTGAATATACAAATACTGAATTCATATGATAAACAGCACAGTTACACACTAGCTGCTAAAATGGACTTTTTCAAGCATTCTCCATGCTGAAATGAGATTGGGTGAAGCCATATGATTGCAGTACCACTTACTTCAGCACAAGGATGTTTGGCAGAAAGAGCAATGTTCAGACCAGGGCCAAAACACTTGTGGCATTAAGTGTAGGTAACTGAGTCGACCAGGCAGAATTCTGTGCTACAAACACAGAAAGAGCACCACAACAGAAAACAACATGATACCCACATAAAGTGTTCCAAAAACTGACCAATCTGATAAATTATCGTTGCCAAAGATAGGATTAACAACACATATTTAGAATTTGATCAATACATGATCTTTTAAAGGGCAAACATATTCCTTATTCAATACTTTTTATGATTGTCAACAAATCCACTGAAAAGAACAAAGTAGCCAATGTGTTAGTCTGTTTCTCGATACTTTCCGGCTTTCTTATCCTATGTGTGGCACCAAGCCAGAATCCCATTGGCTCCTATAGTCGACATATAAAACGGGCACCCACTATAGTTTTTTGCAAACAATACTCAAACAGCAATAATAGTGCCATTGTTACCAGCTGCGACAGCATGGCTGGTATTGTTTTCACCTTGTGAGACTGTGTATGTGTCATCATGAAAAGATGTGGTCCTACAGAGGAAAAATCTATACTGTTCAAAGACAGTACTTGCAAATTACAATAAATTGTAAAATTAATATGTCTCTAGAAGTGCGATGTGGAACACTATACACTATAAAACTATAGACAAACTATAGACTATAACTATAAACTATAGACAAACTAAAACTCAGTTCCTCAGATCATTTTATTCAGTCTGTTATGATTCAGAGTTAGCACTGCTTATATTCAGTCCGGTGCATTTATACATTGCTTAGTAATATGTTAATAATATGTAATATGTTAGAATAATATCTTTACTTTTTTTAGTTACAAATAGGGTAAGGATTACAATTTTAAATTCTCTAGTGACATTTAAAAGTCCTAGAAGAGATCTGTTATTTTGACATTTGGAACTTTCATGTTTTCTGGGAATTTTATGGGACAGTTGGCACTTGAAGTAAACATACAGTCATTGATGTGTTAGTTTGGTGTGGAGGCTTCTGCTAACTCCAAGGTTGTATTATTTGCATCTTGTGCATTCTTAGTTGGCTTTCTAACGTTAGCCACTGGGAAGTCAACATTCAGGAGTTACCTCCATCACAGAATACCATTGATTGTATAAACATGGACAACATGACAGCTCCCCAAAAGTGAATCCAGTGTAAGTCATAACCCCCCTCTCCCCCTCCCATGTCAGCAAATGGGGCATGGGCCAAACAAAAAACTCAAAAACACGTCAAATACATTTTTCCCAAACATGATTTCTGCCATTTTTCATTTTCTGTTAGGTTTGGCTATAATTAGTTATATGATGCTATAAAAGGTGAGGTGAGGCATCAAGATTGACAGCTGAGTCCTGCTTGCGATTGAGCGGGGGGGTGCATGGGTAAGAACTCAATACAGCAGCTCTGCAGGTGTCAGAAATAGGAAAGGAACAACAACTGTATTTCATGCCAGTCAGTTTGGAGTGGACAGACAAATACTGGTTCTGTTCTGAATTATCATTCATATAATGTATTTTAACTTTTTGCTTCATCGCCAGGTATTTTTCACTTTCAGTATTTAACAAGAACAAACTCAGTAAGATTGTTAATACGTCGAACCTGATTGCGGGTCAACAACAACACAACAACACAGTATGTCACTATGTGCTTTGTGAGACCCGAGTGGCAGAAAAAGGACGGGCAATCCTTATTGACGTATCACACCCTCTGTATGATGAATATGAATATATGGAGGTATAAGGTACCCCCTTTGCGGACTTCCCATGCCCGTAGATCCTTTATACCTTTCAGTATAGCGGTGTTAAACAAATCCCTGTGATATGAGGTGTGTGCCACTTTCATTTTGTTTTGTTGTATTCTTTATTGTTGGTGATGATATGAAGCACTTTGTGTCTTTTATTGTAATTGTTGTAATGTAGTTGTTTTTGTTTAACAATTGCCACTGATACAACAATTATTTCTAAAAGAATAATTAATGAAACTATTCAGGATATTTTGGCTTTATTTTTGTACAGTCGGAGGAAGAGGAGATGTGTCGTCCATCTTTATAAAAGTAAATGGTGAATACCATGAACAGTTGACTGCTTTTTAAAACACAACCTCACATTTTTAATTCCACATGTGTTAAATACAGAGGCCAGGCAGAGAAACATATAGTATATTACTAATTATGTTTGCAAATGAGTAACAAGCAAGTAATTACTTCTTCTGTAAGTTGTAAGTAGTAGTAGTAGTAGTAAGCATACTTGCTTATTTGCAACTTATATTTGATCTGTTTGATAAGGTTCCTTCATATCTCAGCAACAATGTTGAGATAAGGATAAAAGTTGTTCAAAAGTACATCATGCTACATTGTAACATCATATCTACTGAGAAGCCATCATACTCATCTCTGTCTAATCATGAGTCTGGCCCACCAATATTGTCAAATTTAGATCTCTTGGCTGCCCTTGTCATAAAGTTTGGCCGCCTCAGACAGTGCGCAGCACACTGAGAATGGTTGGCACTGAACCTGTCATCTTCCATTCATTATCGTGACAACTGACAGACTGCGCTGAGGATCATTCAAATCCATGCAGACCCCCTAAATCTCAATAAAGTGGAACGTCAATCTGGCTCTGGCGCTACCGAGCAGTTTTCACGTCTGGGGTTTGTCCCCCAAGAACAAGAACAAGCTGTTAGATTGACACAACACACACTCCCCTAACTGCTATTGATTATTCTGCCCGCCCATTTTAACAACCTGCCCAGTCTTAATTCTCTTTCTATCTGTGTTTGTCCTCCTCTCGCTCTGTTTGTCTCATTGCAAAACCAAATTTCAATTAGTGGATTATCAGCTGTGGAACACAGTTGTCCCCCAGATCAGGTTTCTTTTTTTTTTTCTTTTTTTTTTTTTTACAAATGAAGTATCAGCTTCAAGCCTGTTGAACATGCACACACATAGGGGTGGAAGAACAAATATAGCATTACCGTGGTTTATAAAGAGCTTGGCAGAGAAAAAGGAGCAAGATGTGAGTTCATTATCCAGACATACAATTTCTCTCTCACCCACCTGCAACAGGCTAGCCATCAGGGGAAATATCTTGATAGGACGATAAAGAAAACAGAGACAGGGAATATGCTCAATAGCGCTTTGGAGAGGCGCCAATTGGACTTTGCTGCAAACACAATCTGGAGATCCACTGGGCTGTAAATTGGCTGGGTATAATGTCAGTGTGTGCGCTTGTGTATGTTGTGTGTGGGTGTGTCAGATAGTGGATTGGCACATTTGGGAATGCTAACCTGGAGCATTAAGTCTACTAACGAAACAAACAAACAAACACATCTACAGTATACAGTTTTGGATTCAAATCCTCGTCATTTGTGAACATGAGGCTTTGTTACACTTGGTTTTCATCTGACATGTTGGATGTTTTTAATTTTACTCCACAAGATTTTTTCTTCCATGCAGGGGTTAAACATACCACCAAAATCATTAAAAAGAAAAATAATTGACCATTATTGGTCAAATGTAATTTTACGTTTAGCATTAAAATGCAAACAACATTACAGCCAGCAAGACTAAAATATATTGAATTTTTCATTTTCACTTTAATTGCAAATTCTGTCCTATTAATGGCTTTAGTGGTCAGTTTAGTTCATAAATTCATTATTCATGAACCTATATGCAGTTGAAATAGTAAAGTAAATAAAGTACTGATAATATATAAATACAGTAAGATCAGATTTGCTTCCTTGTGGCCATATGTTCTAACAGGACATACTTAATTACATCCAGATTGCCTGTTAGAGTCTGATATCATCATCTTTAAAATCATTCCTGCATCTTTTGAAATGTCACTTCACCTACCAGTGAAGTGGAAACAGAAATTCTGTCACCTAGGTAACAGTTGTACCTTTGCATCATCCTGCTCAATCCTGCCCACTGGACAGGACACTCCAGGTTCACTTGACAGCACTGACGCAGCAAAGCCAGGAAGCGGCAGTGTAGAGGTCATGTCACTGCTCAAATCATGAAGAATATCAGTTGTCACATTCTTGGGTCTCACTTTACCTCAGCCTGGTCAGTCTCAAGGGGCTCGCTCATCACATTCACCTGCCTCACTGGATGCATTGGATGGCAACTAACAAAAGTACTGTAGACCAAGGACTGTATAAATAGTGGACAGAGCTTGAGGAGTCTGAAGTGAAGCTCATGCAAAAGTGCCTTCAACTTGCATTTTTTTTTAACAGGGGGCAACTCCACTGGTTGCATAAACAATTACATTTTTTTATAAGCTTATAGGAACATGACCCTACTTCTCACTTTATTACCTCAGTAAACACTTCCCTAATGAGTTATGGTGTCAATTGTTACTTTCAAGTCCTAAAGCATGAGGTTCATTTTGGTGAATTGTGGTCCCCTTTTTAGAGTAAAAAATTACAGGTTCTTACCACGGTGTTCCACAAGTTCGCAGTCATATCCAATTAGGATAGAGGAGTAGAATCAGTATCCTCCCCAGCTCCACCCTCTTGTCCAAATATGGTTACTTCAAAAAAAAAAAACAAGATGGTGACAGCCACAATGCCAGACTCGAGGCTTACAGCATGTTTGACCTCACTGAAATCAGTGCTGTTCTTTAAACGGTGACAATCATTGTGAAGCTTAGGGGACTTCCAGTAGACATCAATATGCAAGACAACTGCCTGGCCAAAGGCAAAGAGCGCACAGGATGTCAGAGAGCACAATCCTGGCCTTTCCAGTCACAAACATTGAACAGAGCGACTGTTGCTCCGCCTGCAGATGGTCAAGGTAGCCTCATTAGTGACTAGCTTGATTCATAAGCGTCCCAAAACAAGACCAATTGCTTTTGCAACGGGCGGCTATGGCTCAGGGGTAGAGCCAGCGTCTTGTTATCGGGAGGTCGCTGTTTCGATTCCCCTGGTCTGCATGTTGAAGTGTCCTTGGGCAAGATACTGAACCCCAAACTGCTCCTGATGTGCTGGTCGGCACCTTGCATGGCAGCCACCGCCATCAGTGTATGAATGTATGAATTACTGTAACCGCAGTACCGCTTTAGTTAAAAGTGTCTGCTAAATGTAAATGCAATGAGACTTGAACATCAGAGCATGACTTGTGTTGTCTTTCTTGGAAAACGTGAGTTAGTAAAGACAAATGAAAACAGGTGACACTTTCTAGAGGTCTGCACTCCATAATGTATTAATCATCTTTGACTAGTGCAACCCGAAACTCAAAGTGTCATACAAACATCCAGACTTCAATTCCCATTTTCCCTGATCATGAGCCAGCCAGTCTACTGATTGGCCATTTCCTCAGACTGGGTAGGACAATATCACCCAAAGCAAAGTCATTTTTCCAAGAGAAGTGCTTGTCAGGATTTCAGACAGCATTTAAAACTTTGAAGGACTGGGTTTGACAAAGTTTTAAAACTTTAAAACTCGACATTCATAGCCACTTCACAAAGTGATCTGTCGGATGTGTGGAGCAATGATGGTTGAAAGGATGTGGACTTATGTCTGAAGTTTTCTTTTTCATTCTTTACACAACTACTTTTGTCACTTTCCACGCCAATGTATCACTATTAATGCCTTTTAGGAAAGATTAGGCAATAGTCTGCACCATTATTCCCATTTAAACAATTCTCTTCCGCTCTATTATTGCAGGATTTTCATCCCATCTTCTCAGGTGGCTTATCATTTTTAAATGTGGTGCAGTGACACGTCATACAAACTAGTTTGCTTTGAGCATAACCCGGCTTTTGATCAGCACCCATATGCTTGCACATCCCGAGCTTAACGTAGCCCAGAGACGACCAACAGTCAGTTATTAATCAATTCATACGTTTGTGGTCCCCTGTCACAGACCTCTAACTTGATAGATAAATCAATGAGCTCACTGGGAAGGTCACATATACTTTACCAGGCTTTCATTCAAGACTGTTCACCACTCAAAACCTTAACAAAATTGTGAATTTGGTGTGTTGGGGAGCAAGCAGAAAATGTCTAGTTGCCCCACCTCAGGTTCAATATCTATAAGCATGATCTGACAGTATGGACATGAGAAGTAAAGGGTTGCACCAGCCCCCTAAACGAGGAATTATAAAAACCATCAAATCGAGGAAAAAGGTTTAATGCCCCTATGTGGACGAGCGAGAAAGAGGGAGCATGAGAATAGGAACAGAAGTGTCCACATTATATGAAAACTTTCTTTAATCATAAAGCTTAATGTTACCCTGCAATTATGTGGTTTATCAATGAAGTGTATGACCTATACTGCAGACTGGAGTTTCTGTTTACAGTGACAAACAGGCAGATCAGCGTACATGCTTGTCTCTTCTAAACGTCTGTGTCCTCACTGCACTGTGCTTTTCCTGCTGTTGTCAACTGTAGCTTCTGTGGCTGCTTTGAACTATGTTTGTTTTCAAGTTTGCATTTAAATGAATATAAAAACATGAATGTCAAGCCCCATTTACTATAGGGGTCGCCAACATGGTCGCTGTGGATGCCTGGTCACCCACAGTAAGCATATGAGTCTCCTAATACATGTAACCTGTTAAATGTATAACACAGACTTTACTTGGGCGTACCCAGGTATATTTGATGACCCATTTTAGCGTTTTACACATTTATTTTTCTTATCTATTCGAGATAACAATGCCATCCTATGGCTTTGTAGACAGAGAGACAGAGAGACCCTCTCAGATTACATCCCTCCTGTAAACGCACTAACTGTGATCATAGGTGGCGCTATTAAGAGGCTAGGGGAAGCTTAGCTTCCCCAAAATTGTCACAAAAAAAAAATCTCCAAATAAAATCATGATTTTTATTTTATGTTTCAAATTTTATTTTAAGATGAGGTTAGAGAGGCATAAAAACGCACACTTTCAATGTATTATTTATTTATTTTTTTAAATTAATATATGAAAGATGGTATTTGATAGGCGCAGGCTACCTGCGTCATTCCGTACGTATGTAGTGTAGAAGCTAACAGTTTCACCTCGCTAGCTATTCACGGACAGCATGAAGAGAAAGCAGCCCGGGAAAAGCGACATTAGACATTTTTTTAATGTCAAAATAAAAAATGACCGACTGGACCCCTCAAACGAGACCCCTCCGGATCTTACCGAGGGTCCCATGCTGGAGGACGTTGAGAGCTGCAGCAGCACTTCAGCCGACCAGGCTCCCACCACCTCCCGCCTTTCAAAGCTCCGACACCGGCCACCTCCCCCGCGACACAGGCCTCGGTCCAGACACCCGCCGCCTCTCTGTAGACTCCTGTTGCCCGTTAGATTTGGGGAGTAAGGATAGCGGTCCTGCACAGCCGATTTTACCAGAATATCCCAAAAGCGATTTCAGTAAACAGACCACAGCTTTTAGCTCTGAATATTTCAAGACTTATTCATGGCTTGAGTATAGCAAGCAGGTTGATGCCATATTCTGTTTCCCATGGCGACAGTTTTTGTGCAGTGTCAGGGACCAGGCTTTTACTGTAAATGGGATCAGGGACTGGAGAAATATCAAGAAAAAAAATGGTGAAACACTCGGAATCTGCTCAACACGAGCAAAGTATGGAAAAGTGGCAGAGCTATCAACAGTCCAGATGAAGCGGCTCTGTTGCTGCGCAAATAAGCACGGCTCACAAGAAAACTGTAAAAGAAAACCAGGAATATGCCACCTCCATTGCTGAAACCATCTTGTTTCTGGGAAAGCAAGGGCTTGCTTTTAGAGGACATGATGAGAATGAGGGCTCAAGCAACCGTGGGAACTTTTTGGAAATGTGCAGCTTCCTTGCCAAGCGAGATGCATCATTTTGTATGATGCAGCAGAAATCAGCTTCTCTCACAAGTCATGACACCCAAAACGAGTTCATACAAATAGCTTCTGGAATGGTGATGAAAGAAATCATCAAAGAGATAGAGGCAAATGTTTTTTTCACTCTCATGGCTGATGAAGCTCGAAGCTTCAAATCCGAACAAATGACAGTTTGCGTCCGTTACACACACAATATGGAATTACAAGAGTGTTTCCTTGGATTTGTGGACTGCTCTGAGGGGGCTGATGCAGAATCCCTACATGATCACATTAAAAAGTTCCTGGATGAACATGGAATTTCCAAACTTCCGTGGTTGGGCAATGTTATGATGGTGCTGCCGTTATGGCTGGGAAAGTTAATGGGGTGCAGCAGAGGATGCGCCAGGATCACCCCAACGCTATTTACATCCACTGTATGGCGCACAAGTTAAATCTGGTGTTAGTTGAAGCTTGCAAAGTCAACCGGGTGGCCTCTGGTTTTTTCTGTGTCATGGAAAGCCTATACACCTTTTTTGGCCAGCCTGGAACTCACCATGCCTTTCTACAGATGCAGAAACAGCTGGGAGTGAAAGCGGAGCTGTCTGCCCTGAGTGACACGCGATGGGCCTGCAGATGGCATAATGTGTCAGCTGTGAAAAACTCTTTCAAGTCCATAATGGCCACCCTTGCTGAGTTTCTGTGCCCCCATACCGCAGATTTACAGAGGCTTCAGGTTTGCTTCACAGCGTGGGAAAACTGGAATTCTGTGTGTGTTTGATTGTGTTCTCCCATGCACTGCGCATCATCCATGTCGCATCTCAGGCCCTTCAGAAAACAGACACTTGCTCAGTGTTCTGCAGGCCAGCATCCAAGGGCTTCAGGAAATGAGAAAAAACTGGGAAGAGATGTGGAGGGAGATACTTACTTTTTGTGAGTCTGGTGACATTTCTGTCACAGAGCAAGAGCCCAGACACAAGCACCCTGCACAAATGACAGCCACGTTAACTTCTGCACTTGTGGGGAGCACGCTGGGGCAAAGGGAGCTGGATACCTCTGTATCAAAGAGCCCCAAGGACAAATGGGCTAAACATCTCTTATATCCTGTCATTGACACACTTGTAGGAGCCTGTAACAAACGCTTCTCAGAGGAAGCAATGCAAATTGCAAAAAGTGTAGACGCTGTGTTGAAGTGTGATGCTGATGGAGCTGCCGGACTGATAAAGCAATATTCTTCAACCCTCTCAATCAATGCTGATCTTGCCCACGCCGAAATGGTCATGGTGAATATTAGTTTGCGTGATGTCACTCTGGAAAATCTAAGAGCCGCTGCCTTGACTGGATTTTACCCAAACTTCACAAAAGTGCTTAAATTGGCACTGTCTCTTCCAGTTGGGACAGCGACGTGTGAGCGTTCATTCTCAGTGATGTGCCGGGTCCGCAACTGGATGAGGACAATTATGGCGGAGGAGGATTAAACCTGAGGAAATTGTTGACAAATATGACACAAAGGCCCTGCGGCGACTTTTGCTTCATTAAGGTAAGAAAATTAATTGATTAGGCTACTAATTAATAATTACTTCTGGGCTACAACAGCAAAATGAGTAGAGAATTAATGGAATTATTCTGCCGCGACATCTCAGTTTGATGAACATCGGCAATAATATAGGCCTATGTATCTGCCTGACTGAGGTTAAAGTTTTTGTTTTTTTTGTCCCGTAGCCTCCCCATATGTCCTGCCCTAGCGCCACCTATGACTGTGATGCAACCTCCTATTTAATGTAGGCCTACTTATACGCTTGTTTTGTACAAACCTACAAGTGCATCTGTGTGTTTCGATGTAATCTGGTGCATGTTGGTTTGGTTGGCCACATAATGAACAATGAGCTTCCTCCCCACACGTCTCACATGCTGTTATGCCAACGGAATCGCCGGTGAAAAAAATCCAAAACATGAGGTGTGTGTTTTGGGTGCCTTTATAAAACTCTTACAGCAATTCTAAATAAAGATAGTTATAGTTGAGTTTTGAGTGTCATTCTCGGGTGGTCAAAAATACCAAAATTGATATTAATAATGGAAATGGAAACGAAGCAAATTTATATAATTTGGAAAAATTCCATATTACTCTCTCTCCTTGAGGTAGCTCTCTGTCTCAAATAGGTTGGCGACCTCTCAGCACCCAACTGTGACTGACTGACACGTCCTTGTCTGACAGCTGTAAACACTGCCACTGAACCTCGAGAGGGCAAGATCCACTGTCATTGATCCCTGAAATCAAGTGAAGTAAAGATGGCAGAAGAAAGATCTGGATACGGAAACCTGCTCAAACACAAACCTCATGCATCATCAAACCTCAAGTAAAGTTGGCCAGGCTTGTAGCTATTCATTGTGACATATTGCTCTCCATTATTGTGTGTTAGAATGACACATTTGTGAGAAAAGTGAAGAACTTGAGAGCAATCAGTCAGAAAACTCTCCCCCACTCAAACTGCCTGGTCCACTCAAGAGTGCACATTTACAGGCAAAACCAATCATCATCATACGGTGTCAAGCTGCTGTAATACACAGACTCACCTGTGCTCAGCTCTCCATCAGGGTGCTACTTCTGCTGCCATTCTGTGCTGTCATGCAAGTCTTAATGCTTTATTCAGCCACTTTCTTCCAAGCTCCACCTGCTATGTTCTCTTTTTATGTACCACAGGGGGGTTATGCACTCCTGGTCAAAGTCTAACGCAAGTGCAGCATAAAAGCAGAACTAGCCATCCCTATTGCTGTGTTTCCACCATTAATAAAACTTTAAATATTAAAATATGCGCATGTGCATGTAGCCGTTGCTTTCATGAGCTGTTTCATGAGTCACCATGTCTCTAAAGGCATCGTCACAAACATCAATGAAGAATTAAATCATAACAAATGAGTCATCATAATGTAGCACCTAATGGAACCTAAGAAGACCTTAAGAGCATCAGCCTGGAAAGCTATAAAAATGAACTGTACTGCCTGTCAGATTCACTGGGCAGGATGTGAAAACTTAAAGCTCTCTGAACGGCTCTGACTACTAATAGAGAATCATAATTCCAAACTCCCCGTCCTCTCACTTTGGAGAATAGAACAGAAACACAGTGGATACAATTCTGTTTTTACTTCTTTTTAATAATGCATGAAAGCGAATAGATTCATTTTCCCCCTCTGTTCAATATTTAAGTGCACAAGGCTACCACTGATCCTTAGTGGATCTCTGCTGCTGCTTATACTGCACTGGGTACCTGTTCGGTAAGTGTCCCAATATCTCACTCTTGCTTCTGAGACACCATTGAGGTGGAGGAGTTATATTGTATAGATTCCTGAGTAAAAGGAACCCATACATCAAGGGGACTGGGCCAGCAGATAATTTCCTCAAGCTGTGCTATAGAGGATCATCCAACAGTGGTATTAGGGAAGGCTAAGTTAGGCTGGTGAATTGAACTCCATTATAGCTGGATCAAGTCTCCCGCAACCTTTTTCTCTGTCTAGAGTGTCTATGCTGTTAAATATTTTAGTCCACCTGCCTTGTGTGCCTTTATTCCTAATAAGACATTAGGAACTCATATCAGTTAACACTTTCACATTATGAATGCAAATGAAGCATTATGTGTGATCACATTAAACCTGTGGCCTCTTTAGGGGAATGGATAGTGTTTCAGTGAAGGAGTATATAGTAATCTTGTGTAGTTCATTAACAAAAAAATAAAAAAACAGAAGATTAAAAATAATCTATGACAATGTGCTTATAAAAACTCTTTCAGAGATAATAAGAAATGTTATTGCTTCCTTTTGTGTTGATATATTATGTAGTTGTCTCTGCACACAACAGCCCAACACTGATGGCAGAGAGCAAACATGTATACAGAGGAGGTGATGTGAAAGTGCAAGATATAATACGTAGCATTTCCACATTGAAATGTCTAAAAGCAGACCTTTCTTATATATTTTTTGAAGTTGTGTACAGTGTGTTTCATTTGGTCACTTGTTGTAAAATATTACCTTGTCCGTCAACATTTCTGCCTGAGTCCCGTCAGAGAGATTTTTGTTGGTGATGGTGGTTATACTGTCTAACGAGGACAACAACTCTCATGATCCCACTTGGCATAATGTCATCAAACTACATCTTTTGTTTTTATTGTTTTGATATAGAGACCCCTAAAGGCAAAGGTTACATACTGTGCATTTAATAATGGAGCTGGAATAAACACGAAATAGAAGTAAGACTGAGTCAGGAATGTCGTATTCACATTTAATCAATGTTCATAGTGGGAAAAAAGAAGGCTGTTCCTTGTCGCTGTTTGTGATTTCTTGTCTTAGTTAGAGCTTACTATAGAGACTATCTCTGAGAGAGATATGACAAAACTGTAAGCTTGTCACTGCTGTCCAGAACAACCTGTATGAGTGTTAAAGGGTCAGTCGTGAGTTAGTATTGCAGAAATTGTTTCTTTCATTTGACCCTTTCCACCTAGTAAATGTCCATGGTTTGTATCACAAGCATTTTAACCAAAATTTGACAGCACAATGGTTGGCACTGTTGCCTCACAGAAAGACGGTGTTGTTCAACCCTGAGTTCAAATCCCGCTGGGGCAGGGCCTATGCCGAGTTTGTATGTTCTCCCCGTGCTTGCCTGGGTTTCCTCCAGGTGACCGGTTTTTCCCCACCATCAAAACATGTCGTAGGTTAATTCTCCAGTCAGTGCCCTTGACACTGGAGTGGAGCGTTACCCGGGTGCAAATGCTGCCCACTGCTCCCTCCTGATGGGTTAGATGCAGAGTACCAGTTTCACAATGTTGTACATTGTATGTGATCAAAATAAAGATTCTTCTTTTTCTTCTTAAAATTGTGAAAACTGTGATGACATCATCAGGCTTATTTTCTCAGATTTCAAAAAACCTTTCCCCCAGAGCAGGCATTAAACAGCTGTTTTCAGGATAAATAATACTCTCTGTGACAAGCAAAGTGAATCTGATGTGTAAAACTGGTGAAGTGCCACTTTAAAGCAGCTAAAAAGCAGTTGGATATGGTTATGGAAAGATTGTCACTATGGTTAGATTGATTAAAATTAGATCTTGTTTGACGATTTTAATTTCAAATCCATTAACCTGATCTAACTTGCATTGCTTCAAGCATCAAATTCAGAATTGGTAGATATTTACAAAAAATAAAATCTAATAGCTTTCATTCATCATCATCAAAATCCTATGTCAAAATTTTAATATATTTTAGTTTTATTAGTTACAACAAAAAACCCAAACAATTTTCATTTCCAGTAATGCTTGTACTAATTGAAGAGAACTGGAACTTGTTGATTATCAAAAGAGTACCACTTCATCCCATGTCATCCCGATGTCATATCACGATGACATTTAATTTATGATGTATTGTTTACCCCTGTGTTTTGTTCTGATTAACGCTGCTCATATCTTTTATTCTATTATCTCTAAAACTTGTGCTATGCAAAATACTAACATTTCTATGACTAACAGTGATTATTCACAATTTATCAAGTGT
The DNA here is from genome assembly GCF_040436345.1 of Pagrus major. Classification (NCBI taxonomy): domain Eukaryota; kingdom Metazoa; phylum Chordata; class Actinopteri; order Spariformes; family Sparidae; genus Pagrus; species Pagrus major. The sequence continues at coordinate 11,750,562 of NC_133218.1, read as the reverse complement.
TCACTATATTCTTCTTTTTGTACTTCTACATTCTAACTCTGAAAAGCACGATGTAAATGAGATGGCAGATGTATGGAGACTAAGACAGTAAGGCAGCCTGACCTTCTGTATGAAAAGAAGAATCCTGTCAGAGGAGCAGGTCCTCCATGAAGCAAAGGTAGGGTTGGGTTGACAGTGTCAACTTATTTTAAATTCTATTTGCTAAAGATGTTTGCTGAGCATGACTGTTCTCAGGAGTGAGGTCAGTGTTAAGATAAACACAGTAGTAGTCAATTGGACGTTTCCCAACGCTGTGAGAGGTGAATAAAATTTGAAAACAATATTCTCCACATTATTTAAAATGATCATGCTGTATGTGGTAAGTCTGCAAAGCAGGAAAAGACAACAGTTGACATCTGTTAATGCAACCTGAGCCGGAAGCAGGATAAATTTTCATTGTTTGCACTGGGTAAACTTTCGGTGCTTTCACTGAGTAAATGGACCACCGTGATTTGGATTTTCCACCCATTGTTTGAAATCAATAGTGTTTGGTCTAAGTCATCCTGATACCTCTGGGCCTTGTAGTCGATCTTAATGTTATTGGCTCTTTTTTCAGGGTGCAACACAAAAGACAGTTTGAGTCCAGTGGGGGCCTTTTTGTATATCTCTATCCAAACACACCCTCATATCAAAAAGACTGAACAGGTTGTTTGTCAGTGACTCCCAAAACGACAACGTCACTTTTTGGTCAGGTTTTGGCAAGAAAACCACTTGGAAAACCACAAACTATATTACATCTGTAACTTCAGTTATACTGTATGCACGTTAGTTATGTAGGGGATGTTAGTTAAAAGAACTTAATGACACGAACAAGTATTAGGGTTAAGGTTATACTATTTCCCCTCACTTCCTCCTGTAGAACCGGAATAATTACTACAGCCACTAGAGGTCACCACCTAACAAGAAACATACATAATGGTTGTAACAAGCTGAATTCACTGTCGACCTATATGGCCATTTTTCCAATCCATCTGTTATTTGTAACTGCTTATTCCCTGCAGGGGTGCTGGAGTAATCCCAGCTGACATTGGGCGAGGTACACCTTGGACAGATCACCAGTTAATCACAGGGCTGACACCATTTACACTCACATTCACACCTACAGGCAATTTAGAATCACCAGTTTTGGATTGTGGGAGAAAGCCAGGGCACCACAGGGGAACCAACACAGACACAGTGAGAATATGCAAACTCCACACAGAAGGGCCAGCACCTTCTTTCTGTGAGGTAGCAGTGCTAACCACTGCAACACTACACCGTGCCGCCCCATATCTCTAAATGATCACTTTTTTAAAAAGGTCTGAAAAAGGCATGAGGAACAAACAACCAAAAAAAAAAAGACGAAAAAACTGCACTACTATGTGATCTGTACTCTAGAAGAATACAAGTACAAATCACAAATGTGCTAACATTATTTGGCAGCTGCCTTTATTTTCAGTCTCCTAACTGATGTGTGCATTCATTGAGATGTAGTTTACATCCAATCGAACACCACTGCTGCCAAGAGCACTTTGTTGAAGCTGATTATATGATTGCTTTTACAAATAAGTCCTCATAACAATTGTGCTTACATAACTTAGTTGTGGAATTAGTTTTTTCAACAAAGATAATTGGTATGGCTCCACTATAAAAACTGACCAAACCAATTATTGATGCAGCTCTATTTAATCAGATCACATTGCAATTAAAAATCACTTTTGAAAATTGAAAATGCAATTCCCTATTGCCTGACAAACTGTCAGGACGGAAATGATGCATGTAGAGACTGTTACTTTTGGATAAGGATAAAGGCTGTCCTGAGTAATAAAAGGCAGAAAATCTTAAAATGTTTCAAGATTTCACCATGTCTCACCTGATGGTTTGCCCTGCTTACACTATCCTGGAAGATGGACCTCTAACCAGACGTTTGAACCAACCAGAAGAGAATGACACTTATTTGTGTGGTTATTCTGCAGCAGCCTGGTGCTGGTTGCACATGATTTCATCAACGTAACCACAGTGGATCATTGTGAGAAATGGCATTTGGCGAAGCACTTTTCAAATTAGAGGCAACAGATGTAACACACGTGTCCTGTAGGGATTTAATCAACACAAGAAAAGGGAGGCTTTTAAACAGCCTTAAAGTTGTTGTGACAGATACTCAAAAGAGTTCTGTACAGAGTGCTGCACTGACGGTTACAACCCTTCCCCTAATAACTTGACGGAAATATTTGGGGCTGTTAGTTTTAAGTAAGTTTTATATGACCCGCTGTGTTTTACCTCTTATCTCTATTCCACTTTCCCTGACCCTTTTCCATAAAGTACACCATCTCAACACATCTACAGAATTGAAAATTACAAATGTACTTTCATGCAGACTTATTTAGCATGCAGCCATGACCTTGCACTCCACTTGCGTGTCTTTCAAATATAACCTATAGTGTATGGACTTGGTGATGTCAGTGTGCATTATTCTTGCAGAGCTATAGCCCCTTTTACATTCTGGAGAGAGAGAGCAGAGCTGATGCATACTGAGTTAACATTTTCTGCTGATATGAAGAGTATTGCTGACTACTGTCTTAAATGTTTTGCACCACAGATCATCTCATACCTGAATTATTGAAAAGGTAGTTTGTCAGTGCTCCCAAAACGACATATATCACAGTTTCCGAAACAACATGACCCTCGCAGCTTACCTGTGACACATGTACTGGACCTTCGTCATACGGTCGCAGTTTGGTTAGGTTTAGCCAAGAAGACTACTTGTTTAGGTTTAGGAAAACATCATGGTTTGAGTTACTTCTGTCACTTTCATTACAGACGTATTTACTTTACCTAAGTAACTTACGTCACTTTATGTATGTGACGTTACTTCACAACATTACTCAGTTAAAAAAACTCACTGTTGACTTCTGGATTCACACTGGATATGAACAGCGGTCTCCTACTCCTCCTGCTTGTTTAAACCTTTCACCATTCCAGACCTCCTCCCTCCATGGACTTTCCCCCTCTGTATTCTACCTCACCTCACTTACTCCTTTTCAGCTGTAATAATTATTACAGCCACTAGAGTTCGCAGCCTGATGACAAATATCAATATGACTTGTAATAACCCGCTTAAATTTTCAAACTATGGTTGTGTTTCTCATGAGGATGGGCTCTCTTGTATTGCATGTATTGCAACAGAATACAGAATAAACTCATGTAAAACATTCAAGATGTGATTTGGTATGGAGATGATAGGTTTGGTATGAATAGCATAAATGTTACAGATTAGCATTAGCGATTAGCATTTGCATTTGACAGGTTAAAACAATTGTTAATGGTTAGCATTATAGGTCATTTCGAATCAATAAAGCCAATGTGTGAATTACTGGGGATCTCAGACTACCAAATCAACATGTACAACATCAAGAAGACATCATAGTCTTCTTATTGAGGTATGACTGTTGCTGAAAACATGGTCCCTAACAACTCGATAAGAATGGAACTTATTCACAGTCACACTTTCTACTTTGTTACATTTAGGAGAAGATCATGGTTTCAGCTATAATAGTTTAAGTGAAATACATAAGTAAGCTATCTCCAAATATTGAACGGTGAGGAGCAACACAGAAAGTGCATATGAAGGTAAACACGCAGGTGGTGGAGCTTACATTGGCGTTGCAGCTGCAGGCATAGATACCAGCATCAGTTGTTATTCTACAAGCCATACAGTCACTACAGGCAAAATAATACATCCTGAACTTTTTTATTTTCAAAAGAGGCACTGAGTTCTTAAAGAGTCCCTAAATCTCAAAACGGAATAATAACATAAGGTGTGGGGGTTTGTCCATCCTCTGCTATTCTACAAATTGTTGCACAAGTTTATTCATGAGGATTAACCCCTTAAGATGAACCATCTCGTTTTTGAGGGGATCCTAAAATACAAAACACAAAAACATAAAGAACACACAGAAAAACAGAACAAAACAACAATCAACAATTCAACATCCTACAAATAAGAAAACATTATTATGTAGATATCAATATATAAACAGAATCTTTCAGAGCAACTCAGAAAACACAAGGTCAGTTAACAGTTAAGTCCTGGTGTTGTGTCAGAAATGTTTTAAAATAAAGGAATATCTCCACTCTGTGCCAACTTAGTGTAATGTTTCGCATTGTTTTGGAGAGGTGTGAGTGTGTGTCTGTGCCATTAACTTGGTCTGAAAAGGAGGAAAAACAAGTGAAAAAAATGAATCAAAAACATGGAGGATGCTTCTGTCTGCGAAATAGGGATGTGTCATTTTTATTTATCAATCTGTTTATTTTTTAACGTTTCATTAGTTGCTTGTTGTTCATCCCAACAGTTGTTGCTGGTACTTGCCAGCAGCCAGCTTGGAGGATATTTGATTAGCCCACTGGTCAGGTCATGAATCTTAAATCAACGTGACTGGCTGGGCTGGAATTTATTTCAAGATACTCTCAGGTAACTGGTCAGCTACGATGCTGAGCTTTGCAGTAGATGAAAAATGTGCTCCCATTTTCCAAATTCCTTAAAACGTTTTTATGTTTTATTTTATACTTTATTTTTCACTTCGTACTGGCATGTATAAAATGATGTGTATTGTACATAAAACTGAAACTACTTCCTATGGCACAGGAGCCCCTGATTGTAGAGAGCAGAGAGCATTGCTTAGTTAGGTAAGTTAGCAGGGTTATATCAGCCTGTAGAGAGTCTCCAGCAGAGATTAGCAGGGCTAGCTTGTTCAGCCAATATATTATTTTTGTAATTTCTTTTAACTGACATATGGACTTAATTGAGTTAAGGGTCATACTGTATATCAACAGTGTTCCAACTTAAGTCTTATGTGATTGGACTGACAACCCAGCTGCCATAATAAATGTTGGTAATATACATTATATATACAAACCACGGATATGTTGAAACTTTACATTTGTTGGGACCGACAGATGAAGTTGTTCATTATGGATTTCAACATGGACTCTGAACTGAACTCAGTTTCCCAGAATTCCCCAGTCTTCACACCTTGGTGCAAATTCAGCTTTGAGCTACTATTGGTCAGGATGACAGATCCCCCCTGAGCAGATAGTCAAAACTCCAGCTCCTTCCGCTGTTCTCTCTCTTCTCCACCTCTCGCCCCACGGGGCTGCCTGCCCTCAAGTTGTCTTCTCCGGGATTCTTCTTGGCCTAACAGCTGCTGAGAGTTGCCAGCTGCATTTCCAGCAGGCCCAAATAACTTCCTCACAGCAGTGACGCGAGGTCCTGCTAGCATTTCAGCTTAGTTTGTGCCAGCAGCTGCGACGCAAAGCTTACCAGCTAACTACACAAACCAAGAAATACAAAGCAAGTTAGCACCGAGCTGCTATCCCTGCAAAGGAAAGGAGCGACCAGTGACCTCCATCCGCTGTCTTTCATCAGACCTTGCACAGCAAGATCAGCACTGTTCAACATTGGGATAACAACCTTCTCCTGTTTGTTTTATCAGCCAGTGAACCATCAGCACCAAAGACCAAGCACAGGACTTTTAACTCTGGTTGATGTAATGCACATGTGTTCAATGTGTTTGTTCACTGTTTGGGTGTTTTTCTGATCTCAGGCGAGGTTATTGGTAGTTTGCTTTGCTAAATGGTTAATTTGCATGCAACTACCCATCTACCTAACTTGGCATCACGTCACACACACACACACACACACACACACACACACACACACACACACACACACACACACACACACACACACTCCTTCAGCCTGGACCATATCACACCCACATGTGATATCAGTGAGCACATGGTTGTTTCTTTGTTCTCTCCCATCAGTGAAACAAGTGCTGATCTACCATCTAGTCCAACCCTTCGATCAGCCATCTCGTCATCCCTTTTGATCAGCAATTTTTTTTATAGTCTTCCTTTGTCCATGCTGTGCGGCGTGTTACTTTGAACCCTAGCCACCATTTTGCTTTTGTTCTTCCAGACACACACACACACACACACACACACACACACACACACACACACACACACACACACACACCTGTATATAGAACATGTTAGTTAGATTGTGTGTTTTCATCTTTGTGTTAAATAAAAGACTTTTTAACCTACATTCTGTCTATTTAATATTGTACAAGAGTGAATGTTGCCAACCTGTACTCTGTCAAGGACTCCAAAATCCTTTGACCATTATTAGCTGTTATGGTAATTTTGGTTGTAGTTATTAAGTTAATTGTTAATCAGAGTTACAAACTGACAGTTTAGTACCTTTTTTTTTTAATGAGACTGATTTGGTGTATTGGCTTTTTTTCCTTCTTTAAGGGTGGTACCCCGAAGTGATCTAATGCAAATTGGATCTTATTAGTAATCATAATTAATAATTATCCCTGATAATCATTAATTATTATTGATAGCCAAATTTAACCGAAAACTCCCTATTAATGTTGCATGAAACACTACACATTTCTGCATGTTGCAATTTTCTATGTGGTTATGGTGTGGTTAGGTTTAGGCACAAAAAACACTTAGGAAATTAGAAAATGTCATGCCTTGAAATACCTGTTTTGGTTGCCAAAAAGAGAGATGTCCCTACTTCTCATTAGAAATATCCAGTGTTTGTCACCATAAATGTGGCTGTCCTGAGGTCTTCTTAAAAATAACCACTGGGTTCACACTTACAAATGATGAAACAGTGTTTTGCAGAAATGTTAACTGCCAACATCTTATCCTGGTGACTGTAGGTGAAGGTGGTGACAGCCCTGTTCATATTCTAGAACGATAGCAGAATTGAAGCATGTTGAGGTAACACCAAAACTGATAGACTGAGGAGTTTTGCTCATTGCGGCCATAAGTTATGCACATTTAACAAAATTCAGACAGACAGACAGACAGGTATTAAGGTTGCAATCCTAAATTAAGCTAATAAAAAAGTGAGAACAAGAAAATGAAAAGTGCATTCCTGTTATAATCCAACTATTCACAAAAAGTTCCTAATATATTCATAACAGACCACTGATGCATTGCTTCTCATTAAATACAACTTTTCGTGATTAGGGGTCATCTGGGCCGCTGGATTGGTTTTTCACGCAGGTCAGGAGGATGCACTGCTTAACAAATGCAAATCAACACATTCTCTCAAGGACGATCACATCACAGTCCTTGAAACTTTTTGCATGTCTGTCTTTTCCCTGTATTTCAACTTTTTTTCCCCTGAAGATCACAAAGCATTACTGTCGATTTGGGAGATACATTTTTGAGCCAGTGGGCTCCCAAGTTGTTTCTCTGGGACCATCACCATCGTCATCATCATCATCATCATCATTGCTGTGATGGGACTGTTGTTCTGCCTAAGTGACTCCATTTGGCCAATTAGCCCTCACCAGGAAGTGCTCCTCTATTATTTTTCTCCCCTCCGCTCTGATGAAACAATGTCAAGCAGAGGCATTTGTTAGCTGATTATACTACCATGACATTCAACCGCATGACTCTGTTTAGAGCGACAAAACCTCATAAAACATGCAGCGGAATGAAAGTCGACAGTCGGTGATAGATTGAGGGAGGGAGAGAGAGGAGACAGCAAGAGGACTGAGTGCGTTCGCCCTTGGCTCCATGCGGCAGTTTTTACAATAACAATTAGAGTGTGTGAGATATAAAAGCTAATGATCAGGTCTGTCATATTTGCATATGCAAAGAGCAGTGGGCTGATTGCTTGCACGAAACGGCACTTAGAGAGCATAATTAGAGAAGTCTGGCGGTGGTGATGTCGACAGCCAGAACAGTGGAGAGATTCCCTCTTAATGAGGCTTGTCACGGTACGCTCTGCCTCGAGTCTCTGCTCCGTGATCTGACACACACACAAACATACACACACACATTAACCCCTGTCTACAGTCTATAACCCAGTTTAGAACACATTTTATGGATTTTTACATGAAGGTCTAACAACTCCTCTAACACTCAGAGGAATGCAGTCACACAAGCACGCACGCACACACGCACACACACACACACACACACACACACACACACTCACTGACACACATCAGTCAAAATCAGGGACACATAACCCATACAGACACATCAGATGCAACTCTGTGGTCTCATCAGGATATTCAGTCTAATTACAGGACAGGCTGACATGAAACAGAACTCCTTTAATTGACTTTCACTTGCTCCTGATGAAAGAAACTGATGATTTTCTCCTCGTTTTTATGTAGAAAACATATTTTCTCTCATGGCTCTCTTCAGGCGCTAACATTTATTCAGAAATTTCAGAAATTCATAATAATTTTTCCCAATAGACTTTTCTTTGTCTGTTCATCCGTGGTGGCCGTGACTACTTCGGCTGTTTATTCCAAACAAACAAGAGACCAAAAACCCGTCACTTCCGCGGCAGCGGAGAATTTTTCTGGCTCTCACACACTGTGGGCCAGAATTGTAATACTCAGTGGATATTCACGGCTTAATGACTGTATACACAAAAGCAGAAGTATACACATTCATAACTCCTGTATCTGGAGTATTCTGTGTTATACATCTCAATTATTGTCAAATTTTAGAAACATGCACCAGCTCATTCTCATTCACATTGTTGTCATTTATGGATGTCCATACACAGCATTTTTATCTAGTTTTGACATAATCAGGCTCTCTCTCGTCATTTTGCACTACTTTACAGGTATATGCTATGAAAGAAGGTTAAATTCACCATCTGATGTGCTTGATTCTTATTCAAGACTGTCCTCAGCAGGATAACAGCAGCACTGGACATTTGTTCCAACACAAACAACGTGTGTTTACCTTTCCCTGACAAGCAACGTCAACCTCTTGTTGTCCTGTGGATAAGGACTGATGTCCCTCCAAGCAGAGAAGAACATCAATATTTAGTGATTCCTCAAAGCCCTGCATTAAACTCAATGACAATGTTTTTAAAGCAACATGATGTAGAAGACTGTTGTGGAAAAGAGCATTAATATCAATAATTCTGCATGAATTTTAATACTGCATTATAGATAAATCTGTTAAAGCAGGTCTGACTGCACCTGTCATCATGGATGAATCATAAAAAACTTGCAATTTTATTTAGTTTTTTCTTCATCAGCAAAAAGGCTTACCTTTCCTTTCTCCTTTCTTATTTGTCTGAGTTAATCTTTCAGGAAAAAAATACAGATACAAAGTCACAGGGATATCATTATTGGTCTTTTAGCTTGAAATGCACACCAGACTTACTGTAGCTGTGGTCTTCTTAATACAGTGTAGGCTATATATTTAATTTAGAACAGTTGTAACCATTTGTATTGCTTCTTGATATCTATTTGTATTATTTCTATCATTGTGTGACGCCCTGATGTTTCAATTTATCTATAATCAGTATTGTATATGAGGTATTCATCTTTTAATCGTTCCTGTTTCTTATTTCTTCACATTTGACAGTTGAGAGGCTGAGCCACATAAGTAATTGCTGTCTCTTCAAAATGACACTGTAGTGGCCGTGGACGTCCCATTTGCTGTATAAAAGTCCTCCATCCTCACGCCTCTCTCTTGTATTCCGCTGGGAGGAGCTAAGATGCCAGGAAGAGGCGTGAGTGAGGGAAACGAAGAGCCGTGTTTTGTTTGGGTATGTCCCAATTCCCTTAATTGCATCCACATTTCCCTCGCTTGCGTCTTTTCCCTGCACACTGTGAAAACCCTTTGGTAAAGTTCATATTACCTATTTTATTTTAAATTTATTTAAATTAATTATAATTCTATTTGTGTTTTCTTCAGTCAAATCTGATTAAAAAAGTGTCAAGATTTCAGCAACTAATTATGTCCTGAAATTAAATTGTACTCACAAATCTTTGTAATTTGAGTTCATAAAGTTGAGTTCATAAAGCTCCATGAAAGTGCTTCAGCCATAAGTCCTTTTAATGACCACCCTGCAGTGACAGAACCAGTCTGAACTTGTTTTGGCTGTTGGGGTCAGTAATACGAGTCTCCGAGGAATAATACTCAACTTAAGACATGTAAGTACTTCTGCTTTGTTTTAATCCAAGCTGTAGAGATAACACAGTTGAGTGAGCTACAGGCTTGTCAGAGAGAGAGAGACAGTGACTAAGCCCTAGATCCCACTGGGGCCATCACGGCCAAGTTACGGCCGCGATACGGTCACCGGAGCTGATTGCGGCCATTCTAGTCAATGCTCATGTTTCCACCAGCTGCACCTTGGCATGTCTCAGCAGTGTCCTGGAAGTGGCAAGTGTATTTTTGACGGAGGCAGACTGCAGTTGCATCAAGCTGAACAGAGCAGATCGTGCCAGGCAGGACACACAGGAAGCAGCATAGTGCATCTGGTCAATTCTCAAAATAAAACACCCTGTAACATTTCGGGATCATGTTTCACTTCACTACATCGACATTACGTCATAGAAGGATTTAAGAACGTAGCCTACTCTCCCATGGAGAGCACAAGCACAAAAATCAAGGAGAGTGTGACGAAATAAGCAAAATCTCAGGGTAGAACTTTATTCTTTCCAAAAGGAAATTATTGTGCTGAGTGTTGCTCAAAGTTTGCATTATTCCAGTAATTTGATTAAGAGGGCCACGGTAACATTCCAGACTGGGTTTTGTCACTGTGGAGGGGCACTATTAACTGTGTGCCTACACCTACTTGATCATTATTTGTGCTATAGTCCACTGGCTTGGAAAAAAAATAGTGTCATTCCAAAGTTCTAACACTTTTCAGTCAATCTGTCATTTCTGCACAATTCAAAAACCTATGTGTAACCAGTAACTATGTTTACAAGGTTCAGAACTCAAAAGTATTTTTTTTGTTGTAATTTGTGTGTGTGTGTGTGTGTGTGTGTGTGTGTGTGTGTGTGCGTGTGTTTGTGTTCACAGTTGATTTAAACAAAAAATAGACTGATGACATTCTTACTGTTCTCAGATTACAACCCAGACGCTAGAATGTTGGAAATGTACGTTTCTGCTTGTGACAACGCTGTGCTTATGCTCTAGTCAGGTTTAGGCACAAAAACCACTTGGTTAAGGTTAGAAAATTTTCATGTTTTGGCTTATAATACCTATTTTAGTCGCCACAAATGTGTCTGGAGACATCCACCTAAAAACACCCTGTGTTGTTGTCACACACACAGCTGGAAATAGTCCTGAAACATCCAGTGTTGTTATGACTACAAATGTTGAAATGCGGCCTCGAACAGCGGTCACTGGTGTGGCAGCCTTCTCGCCTGTAATTCCACCACCATCCACCTGTAATGTGAACGTGATATGTCAATATGCTAGGTAGCCTATGACACGTGCACATGTGAATGCATCAGTGGTTTGCAGAAATATTAACTGCTAACATTTTACTCAGGCAACTGGGCTCTTTTTAGATAGGTGAATTATATAAAAAGGCCTCCATCTCCAGAGGGTTCATACTGTACTTATTCAAAGCAGTTTGTAAAGTTGTGACACTAAGAGCGAGTGCCCTGTTAGCATGCTAGTGATGTTAGCATTGCTCTCAGTGTGGTTGCGTATTGGTGATGTTTTAGGTTACCAAAACCTTCATATATAATAAAATACAAACAATTTTACTCATTGCATAAGGGGCAATTTGTTTAGAGCTGATTGTTGCAAACAAAACAAAGTAATGGACAAACCAAAGGAATGATACAAGAGGGCTGACTGTGGAATAGAATCTATGCACAATATAGGTAAATAACTTGATAAACACGATAAAAAGATCAGATAAAACACTGACAATCACTTAGTAGTCAAATTGCAGTGTCAATAAACTATTCAGAATTAAAACATGAAAGCCCCGATGGTGACATTTCACTTGCAAGAACATGTCTGGAAGAGGCCAAAGCACTTGTTGCTTTCGGGATGATTTGTTGGTTGCAAAAAGAATTCAGATGTCTTTGTTTCACTGTGATCTTTGAAGAGATTTTAACAATGCTGTTCAGGCTGTTTCTGCCTTTTACTGAGACTGTGAAACTAACAGATGAAAGAAAAACTCTCGAGACTCCCAATAAAAGATTGATAAAAACGACAGAGTAGGACAGGGCTGACAGAAAAGGAATTTAGTATGTGCAGAACGTGAAGTCTTTATTGCCCCTATTTCACAAAAGCCTTGGTGTTCACATCTAGTTTAACGTGAACATTGAAAATAGCACTGGAATACTTGTATTATGTAACCATTTCTACGCTTTCATTATGTATGATACACTGTGTGCATCTCTGTTATAAAATCAATAAGTTTCTTGGTTTTAGATACTTTGAATGTGAGGAGTTGTTATCACACTAAGAAAATTAAGCAGAGAGAACATTCCTGTGGTCTGATGATTGGAAAAGTGTACAAACACATGTCGTCATAAATTTGACCAAGCTTGTAAGCTGGCAAATCTGTTTTCTGTCAGCATTTCATTGTTTTTACTGTTTGCTCTTGTCACTTCCAGATGGAATTGTAAAACTCTTAAATTCTTTGTAAACTCTTGATTCTTAAAAGGTTTGGACGCTGTGTAAAACACAAGCAAAAACAGAATGCAATCATTTCATCAAAAATCACAAAACCCTTTTCAACCTATTCATTTAAAAAGAATTCAAAAACAAAATATCAAACTCTCAAATGAAGCTCAATTTAGAAGCCCATTAGCTCAGTTGGTAGGGTGGTTGTCCCATGTACAGAGGTTTTGTCCTTGCTGCAGTGGCCCCTGGTTCAAAGCCGACCTGAGGCTCTTTGCTGTATGGGTATTCTGAAATTAATTTATTTTGGGGCGGCAATAGCTCAGTCTGTAAGGACTTGGCTTGGGGACTCAAAGGTGGCTAAGGTACAGGGGCAACAAGAGCCTGGGGAAGTTGTGGAATGCTCCAAAAGCACCTGTTTGGAACATTCTACAGGTTAACAGATTCATTGGTAACAGATGATTGTATCATGAAAAACCTCTCTATGCACATTTGCAGTGAATTTAGGGACTTCACCATCTAGAATTTATGATAATCAAAAGATTCCGGGAATCCAAAGAACTGTCTGGACATAAAAGTCAAGGCTTGACACCAACATTGAATGCCTTTAACCTTCTATCCCTCAGATAGCACTGTAAAGTGTTAAAGTCTGTCCACATTTCATGTTATTTTTGGAAATCAAGGACGTCCTCAGGGCTACAGGAGAAAGGGACCATCCAAATTATTATGTATGTGTATTTGTATTTGTATTTGTATTTTACCATAATTATTGTTATGGTATGGCTGTGTTAATCACCATGGAGCAGGTAATGTTCAAATATGTGAAGGCACTATTGATGTTGAAAGGTACATACATGTTGTGAAGCAACAGATGCTGCATGCAGAGCTTGAAAAGCAGCAGGCACTGAACCAAGACAATAGAGGTGATCTTTGAAGTTGCACAGGTGACATACTATTCATACATTTTCAGTGACTTATCTTTTATGTTGGTCAACTCTGCAGTAAGCTGAGTGGCTGAAGAGACATGGAGAAGGCAGCGCAGATGAATGTAAACAAGGGTGAAGAAAAGCTCGGAAAACTCCCTCCTGTGGTAGCTTTTGAAGGCTTGTAGTGTTGATTTACCAGTATACACACTTGCTGTTTATTTACACTTATTAAACACAAATTTGTAATAATCACACCTAGTTTATCACCATAAAACTCAGTATGTTTTAATATGTTTGCACTGTTTGACAAAAATCTGTACATTTTTTAAAAACCTGCATTTTTATACTGTGCTCAGATTACAAAAAAATGGTGTGTAAATGTACTTCACTGATTGATTTCAAGGTCAAGTGGGGAGCCATCAAATTAGGGAATTGGCATGTACCCCTCTGTCTCTCCTGCATGCTAATCTCTGTCCAGACAATCAGCTCATGCTTCTGTAGGAACATGTCTGTCCATCGCCTCTGCATTACCAGAGGCCCTGTTTTTCTTGTTAACTCTTTTCATCTAGATGAAGATTATTTACATGAAGGAGGCGCCTTCCAGGCTGACCATCTTATCTCCTGGCAGAGAGGATAGTGTTCTCCTGGACCATAAAGACTTCAAATGAGGACAGTTGTAATTAATTTACAACCCAAAGCCTTTGGATGAACTTACTCTCCCATTTCTGAACTATCGTTCCCCTTTTGAACAGATAAAACTCTTCCCACAGGTCATGTTGAGTCCTGTGCCAGTTCACCAGGAGGGACGAACGGACTGGTCATCAGAATGTGTTAATACAATGTCTTTACATTTGGAAATTAAGTAACATGTCTGATCTCTCCCTCTTTCTCTCTGTCTCTATGACTTCTGATCCACAAACACTCACAGAGTGGACATCGGACACCTTCTGACGTGTTGTTCTATGCTGTTACTCTGTCTTCTGTAATTTACGACACATCTGGATGCTATCTGGTCACATTCCATTCAAATGGCCTCTGTATTCTTCCAGATTTCAGACCATTTCTAATTAACCATTAAGTCAGTATCTCACAATCTTATTTCTAACACATTAAGAATCAGTAAGAGAAGCTCATGAAACTGATCTTTCTCCCGTTTCTCTACGATTAAGATTGACTGAAATCAAGTTTTAATGTTTAATCTGTACTGTGTTCGGTGGAACCACAGCACCTCCTGATGGTGAGTCCTGATACAGTTGGACGAGAAATATTCTGTTTAATATGTTCATGGTTATAACCAGTAAATGACTCTGATATGTCTTTGTTTTAACAAGTATTAAGCTGAATATGTATAATTAATGTTTAATCACGTCATAATCCTTTTCATGATAGACAAAGTACATCTATTAAGCCATGGTGAGAATCTGTGAGAAGGTGAAGCACTGTTTTGTAACGTTTAAATCTTGGAGACAAAAGCCGGTAAGCCCCGCCTAGACACGCCTCGATTTGCGAATAATAAAACGGAGAGATCACGTCTCTCGAGTCAGTTTACAGTTCAGTTTTTAGTTTTTAAAAGTTTTTTTAGTTTTACAGTTTTTGTTTTTAGTTCAGTTTTAATTTTGTTTAAGTTTTTCTTTTGTAACTTATTTTGAAGCTCTTTACTTTACTTTGAAACATGCTCCAAGACAGTGATCTCATCAGAAGTGCTCACGCGTTGATTTTTCTCACTTTGATATTTTTCGCAGTATTGATTAGCTTCTTTTATTAAGTTTGTACCAGAACGAAGTTCTGTTTTAATTTGTTTTATACCGTTAAGTATCGTAACCTGCTTTTGAAGAAGTGAACTTAATTTAGATTACCTTGCACTAACTAACAACGGAAGATCCGCCTGATCAACGTATCATCCTCAGTTATTTTATTCAAGAAGTTAAATTTAGTTTACAAAGTCAGAGCCTGAGAACCACTCGAAGAAACGAAGAAGAACATCTTTATCACAATCATCATCACGACTACAGCAACTTGCTGTGTCCAAGACCGTGCAAGCGGTTTCCAACGAAAGACAGACTCTGTGACAAGCCCCCAGCGCTCGCTAGCGGTATCATCCCGCTGGGCATTGAGCCAAGATCTGCACCGGATCGGTACGGGACCAGCTGCCCTCTTCCTAAGACAAAGGACCGAGGTGCCCAACCGACTGATACCGGACGAGCTGACCCTCGGCCATCGGACCGGGACTGCTAGCTAGAGTCGCAAATCACCCGAGGGAATCCGCCGCCGCGGACCCCGCAACTCTGCTAAGAAAGTAGGCTCTCCATCACTCACAACAGCTGGATTCACACATGATACATGAGATGGTGTCTATGGCTCTGATTCATATCTTTTAGCTTAAGAGAAATTCGTTTAGGGTCTCGTTAGTATTAAAATTACACCCGTAATCTTTAAATGCTTCAACCTAAATCGTAATCTCACCATCAGCCCATATTCCACTAATAACCCATGACTTAGTTATTTCACATTTCCTGTTACCTGTTGTTATTCATTTAAATTGCCATTTCATTTATTTAACCTGAATTATTTAGTCAATAAACATATTTAACCGTATGTCGTTGTCTGTGCAGGTTTGTTTTTAATGTGGAGAACCGATGGATATGTGTAGAATTCATTGCTTCATATATATGAGATTGAATAAATTGATCTGAAATTGATTAGAATTGATACAAGTTAAACTTGTCCAGTCGAATTTGATTAATTACCTCCGGATTTTTCAAATAGACAAAATAACGGAGGTGGTGCCCCATTAACGAGTGTTTTATTAATCCAGTGATTAATAAATTACATTTATTATTAGTGTATCTCCTACACTTCCCACCTGTGGGCACCAGGTCTGACCCTAAATGGCCAGTTAGAAGCTGAGTGGCCCATCACCAGTGGGAGCTTTGAGCGTTTAAAGCTGGGCTCAGACTACAGGAGCTTGTAAAATCCAAACTGATTTTGAAATTGGGTTGCATTGCGCAGATAAGGAGAAACTTCACAGATGTTCTTCTCTCTAATCTCAAATATGGTCACACTACAGGATATTATTATGATTATTGTGCCACCTGACGTGATCTCTTGGGGTAGCAGATGCAAACAAAATGAAGACTAATGTTGTGCAACAACTCGCTGTAGGAATGCTTTGCAGTGAGAAAGAAACAAAAGCAGACTGTTCTGATAAGCAATTGTTTAGAAGATATGTTCAACTTGATTTCTCTGCTCTACAGCAAGGTGAAATTAGCAATCAGTTTGACAGTAATATCTGTCAACAATAGTATGTTAGCTAAAGTTAGCCTCAAAGACTAGAATGCATATTGATGCTTAGTTCCACCATCAGCTGCTCCAGTACTAATGATTAACATTCTTTCATTACTCAGAAAGTACTGACCTAATCATCCAGGCTTCACACCAGTAAAATAAATATCAAACACTTTTGAATAATCTTGGCAGCCCCAATGAGTTTGCGAGCAGGATGGATCTGTAAACCCCTCACATTACCAGATAATCTAGGTTGAACATTTTAACTGACCAAGGTCCCAGATTGATCCTCCAATTGTTGGGAGGGGTGAATTGTCCTAAAAACATCTGTTGACTGAACCCAGTTTAATACAGCTGTCTCTATGTTTCCTTAGCTTCCTTAGCTCCTTTTTGCTAAGGAAGAAGTTCTGCCTGGATGTGAGGCCACAGGATTCTCAACTAATTAGAAAGATAACAGTGTAATTTGTCTCCTCATAAAAGGTGCAACAAAGGGGATGTCAGTCAAATAGTCTGACCAATCAAAAACATGGACAAGTCTACTGACAGCAAAGCGGAATACATTATCAATGAAGAGAAAACTATTAGACCAATAGAAGAAGAACAAAAATCAGGCTAAAAACACACAGTTACAGGAAGAACAGCCGAGAAAAAATCATGAACTCCGTGAATGCATCAATTAATAGACTTATAATATCATGTCTCATCATTAGAGCACCAGTAGATCTGACTATAATTACATTTGTGCATTCCATTAAATTAATTAATTAATGTCACTTAGATGTATCTTATGATGTGTGTATGACGGTTTTAGCCTTATTTATTCAGCTGTAACCCCCACGGTGCCAGATGAAGAAAATAAAAAAATAAACATAAAAGCATATTTCAAAGTGGTATTTTCATAACTCACAGTGTGTACAGGGCCTTAGTGCTTCAATCAGTCTCTATTATAGGATGATATCAGCATAAAAAAGCACAATAAAAAAAATACTGACACTGCTTGCAGCCAACAGGAAAAGAAAGAGATGAATAATGCCATCTTCCAGAGAATTCAGTAGGTGATGCTCCGGAGCAGGTTAGGTGTGCAGCATAAGTTACCATGGTGATGTTCCCCAGTAAGAAATGAACCAGCATTGTAACACTGAAAAGCCTGAGTTAACCATGAAGTGACGTCAGCCTCAACCACCAATCCTGCTTCGTGGTACAGGCCTCTTAAGAGGAGGTCTTTCCAGCCAGGATAAGTGAAATCAGTTGTGTGGGTGCACTGCAGATATACAGGGGCTTTCAGAGGAATTTATTCATTTTTGCACACACAGATTTATTTTTGTTAGATTACACTAGTGCTCTGTGTCTCCTCAGTTATAGTTTTGAAGTATTTTTGTAGTAAAGGTTAGATTGATTTGATGTTAATTGTTTTTACCTGCCTAGACAGAGAAACATCTACAGGAGAGACAAAAAAATTCATCAACATTCACAGCTGTGAAGGATTGACAGAACATTTGCAGATACGAACATAGGAAAATATGCCAAAGAGACAAAACAAAGCAACCAAACCAGTGACACTTTTGGAGTGTCATTTTTGCATAAGATTTGCTTGTGAATTCAGACAGAAACTTTGGCTGTTGACCCTTAAAAACCCATGACTTCAACCCTGTACGAAGCACAGAAATACCTCTTCCTGGAAGCAAAGAAAACCAATGGTACTCTAGGAGCTTTATCCTCTAGGGGGCATATTCTCGCCACAAGATCGATTTCTCTCTCTCCCTTTACCTTTATCAATCTGTCTCTCCCACCCTTTGCGCCCCGGCGTCCTCTCAATCCATCTCTCTCTCTCTCTCCTACCTTCCCATTTATTCTGCCTTCCCTCAATCTATCTCTCTCTGTCTCTTTTACTACCATTTATCTCTCCTTCCTCTCCTCCATATATCTCGCTGCCCCCTCCATATCTCTGTCTCTCGATGTATTAAAATGCCTCATTTGGATCTCAGCTCCTACACTGCAGCTTTCGTTGCCTCGGTCAAAACTAAGAGACCATCTCATCAGCATTGTGAAGATCAGTTTGCCTGTCCTTTCTTTCCTCTGTTTGCCTCAGTAGAGAGGTTACCAGATTATCCCTCCCTCCCACTGAAGAATGTCTGTTTGTCATGTTAAGTCAAGACAAGATGTGAAGGGAGAGCATATTTGGGGTGTTAATAGTGTAGGAGCCAGTAGAAGTGGGGTGAAAAACTTTAAAATGAATTTGTAGGCGGCTGCAACAATTCTGAAGATGCACAATGTCCTACTTTTTTCTGTTGTGGTCTACCACTCTCAAGTCAGGCTACCCAAGCAGCAGAACAAAACAATGTAATGTGTAACAATTCAAAGACAAACTATTATGACACAACATTTCCATATGTTTATTGATTTTTTTTTTATTCTGTTATCTCCTCTTCATTTTGACCTATGTCTCATTATTCATTTCAGCCTGACAGCATGTCAAGTTTAATATTCACAGATTGTAGATCGCTGGTAAATTGTTCTTTTCATACACCAGTCTGTATTTTGAGAGAAAGTGCGTTCACTAAATGGCAGCCTGTAGAATGTGGGAACAATTGATTACTTGAATTTCATAGCCTTCACCAAGAATGCGTAATCAATGTGCTTACTTCACAAATGTTGTATTAATTGTTGTTACAGATTTGTATCAGGCACTAAAGGATGTAAGCTAGATAAAAAGCTAGTTCGGTCACCAAGACAGTCATAATTTAAAGTCATAGTGTGGATCTTTTGATGTGGGGCCGTATGAGGTGTTTGTGTGTTACCTGCAGTAGATGACTGTCAGCTCTCCCCCCGTGTGGAGAAGCAATGCGAGAAGCAGAGCATTGCACCACTAAATGGTCCTGGCAGCAAGATGTATTTTAGGCACCATAACGAAGACACACCACAAAAATATATTTATCTTTTAGTGTACGCTATATTTTGAACATTTTTGGAGCTTTTCAGTGTAGTCAGACAGCCCTTTCCTTTGCCACTACATTCCCTCAACCGTACCTCAAACATCCATATTCCTACGCACAAGTGCAGCTGTGCCTGCAATGCACTGTATTATGCTACTGATCAGCTGTTTGTGTCTGACTTTCAGCGGCTGTCTGACGACAATGTAAAACACCGAAAAATGTTGAAAATATAGCGTACACATAAAGGCATATATTTCTTTTTAGGTGTGCCTTCTTTTCGGTGGCCTCTTCTCCACACGCGGACAGAGCTTACGGTCATCTGCTGCAGGTAATACACTGACTAGGGATAAGTACCTCATACAACCCTGCATCAAAAGACCCGAACCACCACTTTAATCAGTACAAGGGTGGATGCTCCTTGAGGATGCTTGTAAATATGTTAACTAACCTGTGATTGATACCAGGAGAGTGAAGGAGACTGGCTAAAGAAGGACTCAGGCATTGAGGACTAAGCGGAGATGTATCACCAGGCTGCTGCTCTGGTAGCTGCAGAAGCAATAGCTTTGATGTGAGGGTGACTGTTACATGTTTTTTTGTATCAATAACTTGTTGACTTAGGAGGGAAAGCAGGCCAAATGCCCAGACAGAGACAAGGGTGATCTTTGATATTGACATCATCACAAGATGTGAAGTAGCATTCAGAAGAATCCTTACCCATTCATCTTATCAGGACTAAGGTCATAGTGACTAACACTGTGTCGACACAAGTTGCAGGATGAAGCCAGCATGTCAGCAGAGCAGCAGCCTCTGTCCTCTTTTAGTATTTACACAGGATGTGCTCAGCCACAGTACTGCTGTGTAGGTGTTTCGCATTTTGGCAGTTTTGGCAGTGATACGAGCCTACTATGAGTTACTGTAGTTTACTAAGATATAAGAAAAAAGACCCGAAGCCTAAAATTAAGGTGAGGGTTGCAGTAAGACACAAGCTGCTACACACCTTGGATCGAAAACTCTTGGCCCCGGTGTCTACATAACATTTCTTTCTAGCAGAAAAGTGCTGGCAGTGCACTTGGGATTGCTGGGTTAAAGTGCTTGTGTGAATGAAGAAAAATAACGCTGCATGCTGGCTTTGATTGACATTAGCTAAAGCTACAGAGGGCTGACTGCACAGCTAACTACAAGCTTACAGCGTGTAGGGTAATAAAAACACATCACTAACCAGCAACATTCATTGTCCAGATGATCTGCTCCCACAAATCGGCTTTTCTGTCTCTGTTGTGCTATTTTCTGTCTGATGAAACTCTGATAACTCTAAGGAGTAGACAGACACAACAAGCTTCTCCGCCATGTTCTTGGTTACCATGGTGACAGATGATGAGTCCTGCCCATTCTAATGTATGATTGTTTGCCTGAAAAAGATGGTGATGACCCCAGAAGCTTTCTGAGAAGTTAAGGGATTTTTTTCAACCAGAAGCTCTCTGAGGGGCCGCATTCACTCTCTCCTTGATGCTGGTGCTAAGCAAAAAGCATTATACAAAC
Organism: Pagrus major; assembly: GCF_040436345.1. Classification (NCBI taxonomy): domain Eukaryota; kingdom Metazoa; phylum Chordata; class Actinopteri; order Spariformes; family Sparidae; genus Pagrus; species Pagrus major. Next base: position 11,729,417 of record NC_133218.1, on the reverse strand, counting down.
ATATCTGTTCTGTCAGACGAATGGAAAACACAGCTGAAATGCATTCTATGCAGAGAAGTCTATCTATGTGCAGTAGTTGGAGGGTTCCTCTGTCCTCAGCAAATTACCTGTAAGTGCTTATGACCTAAATGTTAGACCAGATTTTTACCCTCAAACTCCCTTATTTGTATTGACATGAGATCTGTATCTGGATATCTTCTCTGGATGAGGAAAAACTCAAATGTTCATATGAGAAAAATGAATAGTATAATCAGAATGTGATTTTCAGGCTGTGGTGTGGCCTTCATTGTGATTCTATAAAGGCAATCTGTACACATTTGCTCGTATCTGAGAAAAGAAATCCAACAAATTGAAAGGTCACCTAATTCTGCTTCTTTCAGCTATCTCAGGAAGCCTGGCAATGGATAAAGGATTTAGACAACACTGTTTCTTTGGCAAATCAAAAATAAGCACAGAAGTACTGTAGAACACACTACAACGTGCAAAACAAGAGTCGTGTAATTTACCGTGGGGCCTAGTGCTAGCAAGCATCTCCCACATCTCTGATTGCCTTCTTACAGTATCCACTTTATTCCTAGCCCAATGATACCATGTATGTATTATGGGTGCAACTTTCAGGTATCTGCTCCTCTCTCAGAGATTTTGGGGAAAAAATACATGAAAACACAGCCTGTCAAACCTTAAACAGGAAAATGTAATCACATCTGCCATCACTGAGAAAGGGGTGGGAGGGTGGTGTGAAGAAGTGGCCTTGGTAGTGTACAGTAGCATATTTAGCTACTTTGTTGATTTAGTTGTTACTGATGTGATGAACAAACTAAAAAGCACAGAAATACAGTACTCTGAGGAGTACTTGCATTGTAGTCAAGGACATTTTATTGAAGGAGGTGGGACAGAACCTTGTCTATTTTAAAGCAGACAGAGCCTCAAAGTCCCACATCCTCACATCACTTACAACGCTAAGCTAAATTAAGTTGTTATTGCTATCCAAGGGCACTTCTTCAGGTCCCAGTCCCATTCCTCTGTAGTTAGACATCATACTATTTAAAGAGAAAATTAGACAATTTGAAATAAGCTTCTTTGTTTTCTTGATTTCTAGCACCTGAGTTAAGCTGTCTGGCTGCTCTGGGTGACATCATATTTACCATATAGACACAAGAGTGGCATCAATTCAGTATAATGAAACTAGAAATTGCAATTGCATTGGCCTTATTTAAGAATGTACCATATTTGTTGACAAAACAGCCAGCTCACAGTATTTAGCAAATGAAGCTCACCATTATTCTGAGTCAACTTTGGGATATTTTTGGGTTTGAATGTTGTTGGAAGCATTTGGGATAATGTAAGTACAAACTCATCAAAATATATAACAAAGGTCTAGTTGGATTTAGCGTTTTAATGTGGACATGATAGATATATCTTTAATGCTAGGTATAAATACAAAGTTCCATTATAAGATGCCTTCTTTCAAATAACACATCCAGATGGGCTACAGTTCACGTGTTAAAATACAAGGTGTAAATGGAACTCAGGATTCAGGAGCTCAGACGGCTGATTCTTCTCTGGTTGCAGAACAGAGGCTGAGCTTTTTATACTCCTGTATTTAATTTGAGGTCATTTCGGCATGTTGTACCTCTACTGTCAACCTGTTGCCTGGGGCCTGCTAGGTGCTGCTGTAGGAGTAGTCATTCAATCAGCATACCATTACAAAATGGGCTGTGTTTGTATTCTGCACAGTCAAGCACCATCAAATTGACGGTGTTGGTTCTACCTTACTGCAGACAATTTGAACATGGAGATGTGTTGTCTTGATTATTCATGAAAGCGCTGCGCTACTGCTCTGCAATGGAGCAGACTGTGAGACCATATGACCATGCAATCATGTGAACTACATCGAGCAAATGAAATGTAGCCTAATCAAATATTTAATCAGAGACTCTTGTCCCATCAAGATATGAAAAAATGAATTTGGTCTAATCAGTGTGCTTGCAAAGTACAGAGTTGCCACATTTTTATTTTGCATTATGAATAGCTGCAAGTGTCTCCATAATATGAGGTTGTTTGCTGCTTCCCAGTCAGATTGACACAAACAAGAATGTCTTTTAAATTCCATCATAACCTAGAGATGTATAAAGCAGGGTCTCTGAATCTATATTCGTGTTGACCTCTTGTATAACAGTATTCAATATTGAATTTTGTTTACAAGCCATCCAATTCACCGACTGCCTTCTCCTCTTTTAAGTCAAGTTTTCTGCTGTGCTGTCTGCCTTTATGCTCTGCTTGGTTCTTTGACCGATGAGCTTTTGAAATTTGCTACACATCTAACCCATCCCAGCAGCTTTGGCTTGCTTGGTGCAGCATGAAAACTCTTGTCACACATTAACGGACTATAAAGGCCAGATTTTTTCCTCTCTGTTGAACTGTGTTTTTCTTCTAATTCTGGGCATGCTTTGAAAATGTAGGTTGGGATGTTTTACACTTGGAACATGTCTGTGAGATTTGCTGATTGGTGCTGGGCACAGTTGGTAACTGTGTTGGCTACATTTGGATTGATAGAGAGCATTGTCTTAATCAGGTGCACCTACTTCAACCTGTGGGAACACTGTTATTGTAGATTTGTTTCATTCATGAGAATTGTTATGTTTTTATCTTCTTATAACCTTTGTTGATGGCATGATCAGCTGCTGGTGTTGAAACTAAACTAAAATACAGGATATGACAATAGTCATTGAATACGAGGCTATCTGAGAGTGATCCAGCAATATGATGGGATTTGATTTAAATATACAACTAGTGCTTCATTGTGCAAGGCAACTGTAGATTTCTGCTCAGTTTTTTTTGCCACAGTGTCAAAAACAAATCAGAATAACATTAGTTTAACATCAAAGGAAATGTATATCTGTTAAAACATACGAAAATGTTGCCCAATAATAAGACAACATGTAATCATGAGTCATTTCTCCTCATCAAAGAGAATTCTCTAGAAATGTCTAAATTTGCAGTACATATTATATATTTACATAATTTTGTATGGTGATTGTGGGAGCTTAACAGACTGCAGCTTAAGAAAACACATGCAAATTAAGTAAACATTTCCATGTATTTGACATTACATGTGCAGCATTAAGAAAAAGCCACAACTGCTAAAAAAAACTGCTTGTTTTTTTATTTTCTATAATTCACAACTTTTTATAAACTGTTATTGGACATAAAAAACCTTTGGAATACTAATGCTGTGTTCGGTATTTTTGTAAAAAGAACACCATTTTGGTAGGCAGGCGGTTTTCATTTATGCAGTGGAAATAGTTTTCAGAGGCTTGCACTAGCTCTCTAGATAAAAGCTTTAACATGCAACTTTAGGAAAGTTTCTATTCTTCACCTTGACCTTATGGCACCTCAGCTGGCCTCTGTGTGTGTGTTTGTGTGTGTTTGTGTGTGTGTGTGTGTGTGTGTGTGTGTGTGTGTGTGTGTGTGTGTGTGTGTGTGTGTGACACACACACACACACTCACACGCTCATACATGCCTGCATGCTTTACACCATGCACACACAGACTGAGTGTAAAATACTGCAGCAATACAAACAAATAGAAGATGCCTTAATCTTTTTTAATACATCATACAGTATCTCTCAACGGTCTCTACTCTTATTAGCATTTATTGATATGTGCATTGATATGCTTCTTCAAGAGGAGTTCATCAAGATAGTCCTCATACCTAAAGTCCTCATACCTAAACAAGAAAAAGGGCTGTTTTTTATTACCTTTCAAAATAGCTCATACAGTGTGAGCACTTTCTGATGCAGCGCCCCAAGAGTGGAAGAGTTTGCAGCCTATCACAGACTTGCACTTAAGGTCTGTCTTTTGATTAAATGGTAAATAGACTGCATTCATATAGTGCTTTTGTAGTCTACCACTCAAAGTGCTTCATACAACACATGCCACATTCACCCATTCAAATGCACTCAATACACTGGCTGCCATGCAAAGTGTCAACCTGCACATACATAGTGATACAGCTGTCTGCACCCCACGATATTTCTATTCACCCATTCTCTCGCTTTCGCTTTCTCTTTCTCTTTCTCTCTCTGTCTCTCTCTCTCTCTCTCTCTCTCTCACACACACACACACACACACACACACACACACAACTGGACCAGCCAGCCACAAGGATTGAACTACCAACTGTCTGATTAGTGCATGATCTGCTTTCACACAGACGCCTATATTTTCCCATATGTCCCTGACACACCGGGCTGATAGTCGGCAGTCGGCCAATGTCAGAGGCTTTTTGGCCGATTGAGCATGTGGAATTGCCTGTTGGTGAAAGAAATCACTCTGATTGGCTGTTCAGCTAAGCGAATCAGCACATGAGAAGAGAAACGGGAAAAGGGAAAGCCCCTTGAGCCTGTTATTTTTAATATACATTATTTCACCCATTTAGCGCAGTTTCTCAATGACATCCAGTTTTTTTCAGATATATTCTTGATTAGAAGTGGCTATATTAGCAAGAGTGTTGTCAAAAACTGGTGCTTTAACATAACGGTTTGTATATCTGCAGCACTGAGTCTTATGGTTTCCTTTTTAAATGACTAATACAAACCACTGCTACCTGGTTGTAGGGAGAGGACGTACGGGCTAGTTGTCTGTCAGCTGTAGTTTTTGCAGTGTTTTCAAGTGCAGTGTTTTGGCGTTGCGACAGGTGATGTGAGGCAACCTAATTTCCCCTCAGCGATTATTAAGTCTATCTATCTATCTATCTATCTATCTATCTATCTATCTATCTATCTATCGCCAGTGGTTCTTTGATGTCAGTTTGTTGTGTCTTGGCCCAAACCCTGTTGTTTTCTAACCTTAACCAAGTAGTTTTTGTGCCTAAACTTTTCCAAACCATAACCATAAAGTTGTCAGTCATACCAATAATTCAAGTGTTTTGGAAGTCACTGGCAAACAGTGTATTCCTGATGACAGGGATGACTGATGTGAAAATGACCATTTTGGTTGTTTCAAAAGGCAATGACAAAGGATATATTGGTGATATCGATGGGCCAGTATCTACGTTTCTATAAAAGGGCAACATCAGACTGTTGTATTGGCAAAGCAATTAAACACTAAACCTCTCTGTAGCCCGTGCTTTTCAGGACACCCAAAACACCTGCAACTTTTTTCCATTCAGCATTTTATGAAACTGTTTTTCAGCCTTCTGCTGAGTAAGGACAGTATAATGGGACAGTTGGAAAACTGTAGCATTTGCCATTTTTCAAGTTAAGCCATTCCAATATTTGATCTTGTTTTTGTTATCATAAGTGAAAGCAACCATCGAACAGTGTCAGGATGTATTCTAAAGCAGTGGACCATTGACGCTCTCGGCTCTTGGATGGTCAAGTGGCCTCAGGGCATCCAAGGGGTCACAGTCTCACTTGAAGCTGTGGGGGGAGGGGTCATCAGGGGCACATGATAAATATCCCCCTTTTGCAGATCATGAAGCCATGATTACACACAGGAATTCTGCAACAGACAACAATCTCACTATACACTGTTTCAGAGACTAATGCACACCCCGTCAGAGGCAGAGTCCTGGAACTGCCCCCTTGGTCTTCAGGGATGATAACCAGTCAGCCCTGCCCTCTCCTTCACCCAGAAATATGTGTTTGTTTGTGCCTGGTGGCCTGGCAGATGCAACAGCACAGCTGCTGTGATTTCTTTCTCTTTTTTGTAGAGTGCTATGTGGATATATATGAACTTTTGAGGCACAGATCAGCTAACTGCAACACTTGACGAATCATTGCAGTGGTGTCCCAGCCACCAAAGCTGCACACCCACCTACTCTGTGACAACACTTGTCTCTCTGCTGCTCCATCTGCCCGTTTCAGCAACAAAGCTGCAGCCGCATCTTCCTTTCGTCAAGCTCTTAGCTGTCAACAGCGACCTAGGATTTTTAGAAACTGCTGTTACTCAAAAGAATTAGAAGGCTTGGTGTAAATCTCCAATGTCAAAACCTTTATTTCCCTTTCTCTATTTTACTTGCTCCCTTTATCTTGTTCCCTACTCTCTCTCTCTTTTTACTTATATAAACATACAGCAATGACACAAAATGATACAAAATTACACATGCACAATACACACATATCATCATACAGTTCAGAAAAGAGCCAACACAAACACCCCCACAACATAAAGCTGATATACAATAGGCAGCTCTTTAGTACAGGCAATATTTGTCACTTCCTATTTCACCGCTGCTCCGTTAATCTTGGCCTGAGGTGCCAAATGTATTAAATCCACTAGAATTTACTCTCACATGCATTGCTGTGTTTCTCCAACACACAAACAGGAGGGCAATTTTCATATGTGTAGGCTGTGTAGGCGAGCCTCTCTACATGTATTTCTCATTGTGGAAACACGAGCACAGGGCTCCCTGACAATCAGTGTACTATCCAGAGTCACACTGGTAAAAAATGTTTTTGATCTCAAGGTTCCTGAGTATGGCTGATGAAAATGTACATCCTCAGTAGGAGAATCATTAAATCATATGTACTTTCTAATTGAATATAATATTCATCATTAGTGTATAATCAGCTGAAACTAAGAATCTTTGTGTTTTCATTACCTTAGAATAAGCTTTTCATATCTACAGAGGGAGCAGGTCCTCTTACTGGCAGGTCCTTATTACAATAATCTAATTGGCTAATTATGAAGACATGATTAACAGTTTACAGATGTTTGTTAGATAGAAATTGTCTCATCCCGGAAATATTACTGAGATGGTGAAAACCAGATTGAACCATTCAATGAAAGGGGCTCTGTGGAACGTTAGCTACCGTTGCTTTCTGTTAGTGGAGCAGAGGGAGGCACTGAGTCAAGGCACTTGAGAATGTGCATTAAGTCACATCGTTTGGACTGTCGCAGAAAGTCCGACCTGAGACCTTCACAGAGAAATCCACAGTTCAGCCACATTACAGTTTTTTCTCAGTCGCTTTGGTACATTTCTCGAATCATCCTTGACATTTGCAAAACAGTAAGTGCATTTCTCAACACAATTCGTACAAATAGCAAAACACCATGGATTACCTGCAAAAGCCAGTCTCTTGCTCAAAATCCTTAGTTCATCTCTCAAAAGTAAATATCTGTGTCAATGAACATGTCAGTGCCATCAGAATGACAAGTCCTTGTGTCATTGTGTACGGATAAGACAGTCAAATTACTTAGTCATGTTGTCAATATAACAGTGTACTCTGGAGGGGTGTTCTGATGTAAACTATGGCTAAAGTTCTGATGACAATTATTGTAAATTGTAAGTTACACCTTAGTGTATGTGGGAGATTGATTGCAAGAGACTGGACAAGATTCACATTTACGCTTTTACTGTTTGTACTGTAATTTGTTGACAGACCATGTCATTGCAATACAGAAAGGAAAAGACAGCACTTCATAGCACAAAGAAAAAAACAAAAAAACAAAAGTAGAAATGTGAACATAGGACAATCTCCTTAGGGAAAACTGTACATGCAGTGCTATAGGAATTACAGTGCAGTCTTCCTACACCTCCTGACGTTCCTGTCCGTTGGGCCACAAATTCTCATCCACATCACAACGAATATCTTCTCTCTTGATGCAGCATGGAAATAATCTTTTAGAGTGTCTTATCCAGCCTCTGCAAGCATCTGCTGTGATGTCATCACATGCTGCATCCATGGCAGCCAGAAGGGTCATCTGTGTATGTGGCTGGCGATCATATACTTTCCATCTCCATGCTGAGAAAAATTCCTCAATGGGGTTAAGGAATGGGGAGTAGGGTGAGAGGAACTCCATCAGCATCCTGTTGTGGGTCACAAACCATTGCCTGATGATGTTGGAAATGATGATGGAAACTGACATTGTCCCAAACTATCACGTACTTTGGCAAGTCATCTCCAATCTGACCCCTCTCTTGTTCAGGGATGAGATCCCTGTAGAGAATGTCTACAAAGGTGACGCTATAGACGCTCTGTATTGTATGGCCCAATAATGGGAATATGCGTTAGCACATCATTCTCAGAGATAGCAGCACCCATGGTTATGTTCCCGCCCCGTTGGCCTGGCACACCAACTGTAGCTCTGTGGCAGATTATATTTCGACCACGCCTTCTGCTTTTCATTAGGTTGAAGCCAGCCTCATCCATGTAGATGAAGTTGTGCAGTGGTTCACTTGTTTCCAGTTCCATTATACGCTATATCCAGAAGACACAAAATGAGTTTTATGAATTACATGCATTTTCATTTTGGACAAGATACAGTTACATCAAATGTATACAGCACATATTGCATCTTCTTTTCTACAGCCATAGCAAATGTGTAAAGGTCACACTTACTGTACTGTATATCACTATACGATGTTGTAATGTTTACTGTGAGGTACAGTTACTGCATGCTCATACATGTTTTACCTGTACATACTGGTAGTGCAGCTCCTTCACTCTTTCACCATTTCTTTCAAAGAAACAGTGTACAGCTTCTTCATATTCATTTGGTGTCTTTTCAGCACCCTGTCAATGGTTGAGATGCTGACTTTTTGGATGTTTTCTAGGTTGTTGTCCTCTATAATGGCACTCTTTATCTCCCTTAGTCTTATGGCATTGTTTTCTACAACCATGGTGCAAATAGCCTCCTCCTGTTCAGGTGTGAAAAGGGGCCCTCTGCCACCCTGTGAAGTTGTCTTGCAGTCCTATGTGGAAAAAATATAGTAATGCAAAACACAAAATTGAGTAAGATAAAATGTCACTGTATAAAGTATACTTACTGTATATTGTAAAATGCAAGTGGAATACTGTAATATTGTATGAAGCATTGCAGAAAGTATCCAGTATTTCAGTACAGTGCCTATTGTTAGATTACATACCTGTTCTGTCAATGAAAAGTCTGAATGATTGAGGACACATTTGTACTCCCAACATTTGGCTGCACCCTTCGTCCAGCCTCGGCCATTGTAAGCCCATGATTGAGAACGTGGTCTACAAGTGTGGCTCTTATCTCATCAGGAACACGCACATGTCCTTGGCCTCTTCTGCCTCTTCCTCTGTTTTGCCTCCCAGCTCCTCCGCCACGCAGCCTCACTCCTCTTCCTCTTCTTCTTCTCTCTGGCTGTTGACCCCATCCAATTCCTTGTCCTTCCATTGTCAGACATTGTAACATTGTGTTGTGCTCCAGCTATATATATACTTGCCAGTTGATGGTTCATGAGATGCACCTTTGAACTATTTCAGAAAACTGGTTGATCATTTGTTGATCTAATGCTTCACACATTTCCCTTTGTTAGAGAAAGTCAAGATTCACCTGGGAGCAATTTGCCAATTCAGGACAGATTTAGAAAAAAAGTCTAATGGAAATGTATAGAAATATGCTTGACATATTATGACAACTTGTTCAACCATTTTGCATGTAAAGACTTATGCAGTGAACTAATGCCTAAATGTTGTTGGGGGTGAGACTATTCAACAGAGACCCATTATAATACATTTTGATCAACATGACATAAGCAATTGACAATGTAGGAAACAGCAGAGAATTGTACATAATCATTTGCATGGATGTACCAAAGCATTTGCAACTTGTTCAAAGAAATGAGAAACTGCTTTTTTGATGTGCACAAGTGACACAATGATGTGAAAATTGAACAAGTAGTTTTGAGAATTTCAATTCTGATCTGAGAAATGTACCAAAGCAACTGAGAAAAACTGTAAAATACTTAAACAAATCATCAACAGGCTTATATAGGCAACCAGTGGAGACAGGGAAAGTCTCATTTTTCACATCACATTACAATCCACTTGCATAGGGTTGATGAAAAAGTGATTAATATATGTAAATTGCTACAAATTGTTACATAGAGCCCCATTAACATGTTTATATAAGCTGAGATTTTCATCCAAAATGATCAAGATTTTGGCAACGCTGAGTTTTAGATTGGGACAGAGAACCAAGGCTTTTAGATATTGACAGGACAGAAGATAATGACGTACAGTCATTATCTCTGTCTTATCAGCATTTAGCTGCATCCTACACAGTGCTCTTTTAAGTCAAAGCATGTGCTGCAGGTAGTAGTAAAAATATTTTTACAACATTCCTTCAGCCTTGTGTCTCCTGCTGGGAAAACAAAATCCAACTTTCAATACATTAATTCAGTTATTGCTCACAAAATAGATACAGAATGAGACATTTGTCAAATGTCTATTTCACTGCATTCAGATTTGATGGTTTTTATTTTGGAATTAAATTTCTCTTAGCCTTTCTGTCAATATATCTCTGCAGTAAGTCAGACACAACATGCCATTATAAGTGAATGAGTGACAGCTAGAGAAGCTAATAAACATAATTGTGCTCTATCTGGTGCTCTCAACACCGCAGGGTTTAAGGTGATTGAGAGTGTTGTCAGAGTGTTAGTTACCACCTTGGCTTTCAGCACACAACCTCACACTTCGAGGGCACTATCAGCTCATTATCCACACATATGCATGCACACACACACACACACACACACACACACACACACACACACATACACATACACACTCCATCCTCCATTGGCATTGGAGGCAGTATACTGATAGCATTGTACAGAGAACTAATGAGAACATTCTTCAAGTCTATAACCTTTACCTGAAAAACTGTGTATATTTGTATGTGAGCATCCGTGCACATGTGCATGTGTATGCGAGTGTGTGCCCCTTACCGGTGCCCGATATCTTGACAGGTAGAGAATAGGTTGTCATTCAAAAAGAAAAATAACAATAGGTGTTTGTGGTTTGTCAGCAAATTGAATCTGTCGTGGAATGTTCAAAAAAAGAAAAAGGAAGCAGATGCTTTTTTTCTTTTTGTACTGGGGCTGCTATGTGATGAATATTGTTACCACCTCATCAAGCAGACCTGGTGCAATATAGTAATTAATGTCAGAATTAAATTGGCTGGTTGACATGTCATTATCTGAAATAAACAGGTATCCCATCAACAAAATTTTGTATCTGTTCAGTCAACAGTGGTTTTCTTTTGTTTTCCTCTCACTTCCTCTGCACAGATCCATACTTTTACTAACTTTTGATTAAAGATTTGTTCCTGTTAGGTGCATATTTTGAAGTTATCAAGTGCAAACCTGATGTTTCAGTCACCTGCTGTGTTGCTTTGTGTTCTAAAAATCATCTGAGAACATCATATACCACAAGCACGGTATCCTATCTTCATGTTTTGTTTGGTGTGGTTTAATAAACCTGTACTTAAACCACAGTTTAAGTAAATGCTATATGACACACGTGGGTGCACACAAATTCAACACAAAGTAGCATTGTGTTGAATATGAACTATATCTTATAGTTATATGAACTATATCTTATAGATATCTTTCTCTAACCATGACCACTATCTGTCCCTACCATGGGATTAGTTAGGTGGAAAGGGATTAAAATTATATAAAAAAAATAATGTATCATGAAATAAACAATCAAATTGATAAATACTGACAATATATCTAAAATAACCCCTGAAATAACTCAGCCCATTTGTATGAAGCAATTTGCTCATTGGTTGTCTGCTTGGAAACCAGCCAATCACATACCTGGCTCTGCATTCTCCAGCTTGAATGACAAACCTTTTTGATGAAAATGGCATGATGAGTCACATGAAAGAAAACTGTATGACAAAATAAAAACAACCTTTCAAAAAACAAACAGACTAATAAAAATCATTTTGATTATTTAAAAATTGTATTCATGTTCTGTGTTCTTCTGCATACAAAAAGTCACACAGTGAAATTGTTTGGAGTAAAACAGCCGTCTTCCTGATAAATCCTGAGCTCCATCAGAGCTTCATAACTCAGCAAGCTTTTATATTTTCTGCTTACATGTGCCACTATATTTGCTGATATAAAAGTAGATATTTTTTTTTATTATTTGACAAAAGAATATTCTAATAACACAGTGATCACAAGGCAATGACAAAAATATCTGTCACAAGCTAAGGGAAGACTTCAGCACTGGACAGCACCCATGCTGCCACATTTATATCAACAAAGCATATTAAAAATGCCACAATAAAACGTGCATTTGTTCTCTAAGCAAAGTCAAACAATTATGCATTCATAATGATGTTTTAGATGAAATGGCTATAATCAGAAACAAAATCAGTAATATCGAAGGTGCAGCCACAATGAGAAGTGCAATGCAACTGTTCAAACATTTGTAAAACAAAATAGATTTACAATGGTTATGTTTTTATTGCAAACAAAAATGGGTCCTGGTGTACGTGGTTATAATGTTACAAATGAAATGTCGTTCACAACATCCGAAATGAAAGGAATAATATCAACAGTCCAGCTACAACGTCAAGTGTTTACCCTTTGCCTACACGGTGTGAAACAAGTCGGCTATCAGCACAATCATAGCATTTACACATTTATTTCAATTTCAAAAATACTTGTAGACCAAGACTAACTGACCCTTTACATGCATCGTGGCAACACATCCTCATTCCTAAACTGAATAGTTCAATTGTCTGCGCATCTCCAAAACAACATATATCACTGTTCCCAAAACAACATGGCCATTGCAGCATTACTGCGATACATGTACCAGACTTTCATCATAATGTTGCAGTTTGGCTACATTTTGGCAAGAAAAGTAGTTAGTAAATGGTAGGGAACATAAACACTTGGTTAGGGTTAGGCAAGAGGAATACTTTACTTCACTATGTTGATTTTTGGTTTCCTGAATGAAAGTCCTGTGCTTGTTTAATTCCTCCACCATCCAAGACCCCACGTCTGGGATGGTCGTCTTGCGTTGTCTCTCTTTATTCTATTTCCCTTCCCCTCCTCCTCTACAGCTAGAAGGACTACTCCAGCCACTAGAAGGTTCTATGGCGTATTGGTTCTATAGCCTGAATGACCGGTTGGTAAAATAACTTTGACTTGATTTATGTTAACAGAAAAAAATAAAATAAATTATATATATATGTATATGTATATATATATATATATACATATACATATACATATATGTGTATATATACACCGATCAGCCACAACATTAAAACCACTGACAGGTGACGTGAATAACATTGATCATCTCATCACAATGTGATGTTCTGCTGGGAAACCTTGGGTGCTGGCATTCATGTGAATGCCACTTGACACGCACCGCCCATCCAAACACTGTTGTGGACCAAGTACACCCCCTCATCACAACAACACTACCCGATGGCAGTGGCCCCCCAGCAGACAATGTGCCATGAAACACCGCAAACACTGCTCAGGAACAGCTCGAGGAACATAATAAATGGCCCAAGGTGTTGACCGGGCCTCCAAATTCCCCAGATCCCAATCTGATCGAGCATCTGTAAGACATGCTGGAGCAGGTCTGATCCATGGAGGCCCCGCCCCCCAACATACAGGACCCAGAGGATCCACTATAAAACGCCCTGGTGCCAGACACCACAGGACATCCTCAGAGGTCTTAAGTCCATGTCTTGACGGGTCAGAGCAGTTTTGGCTGCACAAGGGGAACCTTCACAATATTAGGCAGGTGGTCATAATGTTATGCCTGATAGGTATATATGTATATATATATATATATATATATATATATATATATATATATATATATACATATATATATATATATATATACACACATCTACATATATACATATACATATGTATACATATGTATATACATGCTGCTCACCATCCTCCTGTCTTCCTCCTGCTTGCTCACCGTCCTCCTGTTTTTCTCCTGACTGCTCGTCTCCCTCCTGTCTTCCTCCTGCCTGCTCACTGTCCTCCTCTCTTCCTCCTGCCTGCTCACCATCCTCCTGTCTTCCTCCTGCCCGCTCACCGTCCTCCTGTTTTTCTCCTGACTGCTCGTCTTCCTCCTGTCTTCCTCCTGCCTGCTCACTGTCCTCCTCTCTTCCTCCTGCCTGCTCACCATCCTCCTGTCTTCCTCCTGCCTGCTCACCAATCTCCCGTCTTCCTCCTGCATGCTCACCGTCCTCCTGTCTTCCTCCTGCCCACTCACCGATTTCCTGTCTTCCTCCTGCCCGCTCACCGTCCTCCTGTTTTTCTCCTGACTGCTCGTCTCCCTCCTGTCTTCCTCCTGCCTGCTCACTGTCCTCCTCTCTTCCTCCTGCCTGCTCACCATCCTCCTGTCTTCCTCCTGCCCGCTCACCAATCTCCCGTCTTCCTCCTGCATGCTCACCATCCTCCTGTCTTCCTCCTGCCTGCTCACCATCCTCCTGTCTTCCTCCTGCCCACTCACCAATTTCCTGTCTTCCTCCTGCCTGCTCATCGTCCTCCTGTCTCCCTCCTGTCTTCCTCCTGCCTGCTCACTGTCACCCTGTCTTCCTCCCGCCTGCTCACTGCCACTCTGACCTCCCTCTGCTTCCTTAATACAACAACACATACATGTAAAACTCACCATTACCCATATTATCACATTTTGTCCAGGTGAAGAAAGCTGTGAACTACTGCTGGTGAGTAAGGAGAAATTGTACATTCAGTGTTTAGGCATTCTGTGAGGAAAGTTGGTTGAAATATTTAATCTTGTCTAGAAATTCTTTGTGTCAACTGTTGTGAAACTGTTTCTGCCAAGTCAGGTGTGTTGAATAGGCTTGATTGCAGGGCGGAGCTAAGCCTGCATGAGGTAAACCTAGCACATATGGGCTAGTCACTACAGCGTCAGCTGCAGCGTCAGGACAGCCGAACGAAGACTTAGGGAGACTCTCTGCAGGAGTCTATCGAGGAAGTCCAAGTAACTCACTGTCCACCACAGATTGCAGCCATGAGTCCCAGCCAATCCCAGTCAGGACATCTAACCGGAGAAGATTTCACTGGAGACCCATTGCTCGAGGCTGTAACCCAGCCAATCTCTGTTACCCGAAATTCTCCACCGGTACTGAACTTGAAGTACTAGGGGGACTATGGAATTGCCAGTCTGCAGTCAAGAAGGTGGACACCATTTCAGCCTATGCCTCCCTGCAGACTCTCCACTTCCTGGCCCTCACGGAGACCTGGATCACTCCAGAAAACACTGCCACTCCAGCTGCCTTCTCAACTGCCTACTCATTCTCACACTCCCCAAGACTAACAGGTCGAGGAGGAGGAACTGGAATCCTCATCTCACCCACGTGGTCTTTACCAGGTCCTTACCCTCTACCACCTACCCAGATCTGCATTTGAATTCCACGCTGTCTCTGTCACCCTTCCTTTCAAGCTCAACATCATTGTTGTGATCTATCATCCTCCCTGTCCTCTCTGTGACTTCTTTGATGCGATGGATGCCCTCCTAAGCTGCTCCCCTGGGCCCAGTATTTCAAAACTTGTAATCTGGATCAGAGTAATCCGGATAATGAAATCCTCCTTTTCTCAGTCATGGATCAAGGTGATCCTGCTGACTTTATCTGAGTATTTCAAAACACTGGCAGGGTGGATCACCGTGATCCCGATTTGGCCGGATACCGATTTCCAAATCTCAAGTCTCCGCCTCCGGGATCTGAAACATGGCAGACTGATTCACGAAAGGAGTAGCTGAGAGCGCGACTTTCACGTCAAAAGTGTAAGTTTACCGTCGTCTAATGTGTAGCGGTTTTAAGACCATACGAACGCCAACCAATATCATGCAAGCCAACTATTTGAATTGTCACCTTATTAAAACCAAGCCGTAGCGATCGCTAATTGAGCCGCGGCCATGCTAACGGGAGCTAACCCGGCTCCATCGACTTGTGTGTTAAGCAGCTAGCGGGCTATCATTAGCGTCACGTCATTGGCAACACAGCAGACTTAAAAATAGGCTACATGTGTACAGACCTGCTGCAGTACTTAGAAAACATAACGCTACACAGTATGAGTATTAACTATACAGTTTGTTCAG
This sequence comes from Pagrus major, assembly GCF_040436345.1. Lineage (NCBI taxonomy): Eukaryota > Metazoa > Chordata > Actinopteri > Spariformes > Sparidae > Pagrus > Pagrus major. The sequence goes on along the minus strand of NC_133218.1, from coordinate 11,713,533 downwards.
AAGTGTCAGAATGCTACAGTAATGCTGGTGATGATATCATGTTTTTGTGTACATAAACACAATTTGGGATTGTGGATTAAGATACTCATACACCTTCTACTTTCAAAGTCCACTCACAGCCATGGACCACTCAGCTACAACAGGGCAAGTGCTGGAAATCCTTGGAAATGCTTTAATTGTATTGATACATTTAAGGTAAATGTACTAATTTCATGTCACTTTTGTGAAGCACTATGAGCTACATGTCTTATATGAAATGTGCAATACAAATGTTTTATTATTTTTTAAAGCTGGTGAGTTCTCAGAGGCTGTCCTAGACATCCTTGGAGGGGAGAGTTCCCACGCCCTCCATGGGATTTTGCCAGCAGTTGGGGAGCCAGCTGACGAGCCACTCAACCTCTCTTCTGAATGTGTGTTTCTCACACCTGTGGAGGCTCCAGAGGGTGAACCATCAACAAGTGCCAGCATTGCTCCACCCGATCCACCACATGAGGCTCGTGGGCCAGAGCCAGCGCCAGAGAGACGGAGACGGAAGAGGCATGCTGGTGATGAGGATGCCTATGAAAAGCTCCTCAAAATGGAGACCGAGAGGGCGGTCAAACAAATTGAACTGGCCAACGAACAAAAAAGCTGACGCTGCTTCAGCAAAGAAAAAACGGAATTGAAAATAAAGCTATTGGAGAAACAGCTCACTTCTGACCTTTGAGATGGGTTAGGTCCTGTTTTAGTTAGTGGCCACATTATTTGAAATGTCTTTGTTTTGTTGGAATTAAACTTTGTTTGGACCCTGCATTCCTGTTGTCTTTCTCTGATGTTTTGGTACATGCAAGTTACAATGTTTGGTGAACTAGAATTTGAGAAATAGGTCTGTAATTGTTACTTTTATTTACAGCAGTTTCAGAAAGTGTGGTCAAAAATATTTTACTATGCTTTAAATTTCTTACAATTACTTTAGTTCATTATCTACCGCTTTTCCGTGAGGGTCGCGGAGATGTTGCTGCTTTATCGCCCCTTTCAGGGGATTGCGGGTTACTGGGGCCAAATCCAGTTCACATAGGGCGGAGGCCAGGGTATATCCAGCTCATCGCAGGGCCCTCTGACGGCAGAGGCTGCCACACAAGGTGCCAACTGCGCGCCAGGAGCAGTTTTTGGGTTCAGTATCTTGCTCAAGGATACTTCGGCATATAGCTCAGTTCCGCCCAGGGGAGCCGGGGTTTGAACCAGCGACCTTCTGGTCACTGGTCACCTGCTCTACCCACTGAGCTACAGCTGCCCCTACAATTACTTTAATTATTTGTTAAAAGTAAAACACTAACACTTTAGATTAAGTGTAATGAACATCTTGAGGAACAATATCTAGGAGAAGTGGAGCTGAGACTTTGTCAATCCAAGTCAAATCCACCTCTGAGGTGGGATTAAAGTGATCCTGAAATTTTGGTATCAAGTTGATCCAGATATCTGCCTTACGTTTTGAAATACCCAAATCCAGCCTTTTATCTGGATTCAAGGGAGGATTGGATTACCAGAGCTGAATCCTGATCTTCAGGATCAGGATTCTCTGGATCTGTGTTGAAATACCCAGTTTTCAGATCAGATCTAGATTTAATCCAATCCGACCAGGATAATCCTGTCAGATCACTTTTGAAATACTGGGCCCAGATGATAGCACACCACTCGTCGTCCTGGGTGACTTCAACATCCCCCCAGAGAAGCTGCACTCATCTCAATTCATCAGCTTCTTCTCCACATTTGACCTCACACTCTCTCCCTCTCCACCCACCCACCGGGCCGTGAACCAACTTGACCTTGTCTTCACAAGGTCCTGTAGTACCTCGGCACTCTCTGTTACCCCGCTCACTGTGTCCGACCACCACTTTGTCGCTTTCTCTCTCCCCTTGAAGTCTACAACTTTCCTCGCCCCTACACCTCGTACGGTCACCACCCACCGCAACCTGAGATCCCTCTCTCCCTCCACTCTCTCCTCATCTGCTCTTTCCTCACTATCATCCATAGAACAAAGCTCTCTAATGTCCACCGAGGAAGCCTCCTCCACTCTGTTATCCTCCCTCTCCTCCTCTTTAAACGCTCTCTGTCCCCTCACCTCCCGACCAGCATGATCATCCTATGCCCTTCCAGAAAGCACCTCCCCCAACCCTCATCTATGACAGCCTTACCTGCTTCAGCCCTCTCTTCTCTGAAGATGTTCACACACTAGTGACGTCTAACCGTGCCACCAACCGTACCACCTCTCTTCTCCAAGACATCTCACACGACATCTTGCCTTTCCTCACCACCCTGATCAACTCCTCCCTCACTTCAGGCCATATTCCAGCTCCTTTCAAGACAACTACAGTAAAGCCACTCCTAAAGAAACCCACCCTAGACTCAGCTGACATCCGAAACTACAGACCTGTATCTCTTCTTTCATTCCTCTCTAAAACCCTGGAACGCGCTGTCTACAACCACCTGTCCTCCTTGACCCTAATCAGTCAGGCTTCAGGCCTGCTCACTCCACTGAGATGGCCCTCCTCACAGTGAGTCCCTCCATGCCGTCAGAGCCTCGTCCAACTCGTCAGTCCTCATTCTCCTCAACTTATCCTCTGCATTTGACAGAGTCAACCACCAAATCCTCCTCTCCACTCTGGCCGAACTTGGCATCGCTGACTCTGCTCTAACCTGGTTCACATCATATCTGACAAATCGCACCTTTCAGGTCAAGTGGAATGGCTCCTTGTCCAAACCCTGCTTTCTGGAAACTGGTGTCCCTCAAGGCTCAGTACTAGGACCTCTTCTGTTTTCACTATACACTAGATCACTAGGCTCTGTAATCACATCACATGGATTCTCTTACCACTGTTATGCTGATGACACCCAACTCCTTTCCCCCATCATCCAATACCCACCTTGCCACGTGCATCTCGGAATGTCTGGCAGACATCTCCGCTTGGACAACTGCGCATCATCTCAAGCTCAACCTTAGTAAAACTGAACTCCTCTTCATCCCGGGGAAAGACTGCCCTCCGATGGACCTGTCAGTCACTGTCGAGGACGTCACGGTATCGCCTTCATCGAGTGTGAGGAACCTGGGCGTAATCCTCGACGGGCTATCCTGCACCCCCAACATCACTGCGGTTGCCCGATCCTGCAGATTTGCCCTCTACAACATCTGCAGGATCCGGTCTTTCCTTACAGAGGACGCAACGCAACTCCTGGTCCAAACGCTGGTCATCTCCCACCTGGACTACTGCAACTCGCTCTTGGCTGGACTCCCAGCCTCTGCGACCAAACCGTTGCAACGTATCCAAAACGCTGCAGCGCACCTCGTTTTCAATCTACCCAAATTCTCCCATGTGTCCCCCTCCTCCGTGACCTCCACTGGCTTCCTGTTGTGGCCCGCATCCGATTCAAGACCATGGTGCTGGCCTTCAAGGCCGTCAACGGAACTGCACCCATCTACCTCCAAACACTGGTCAGACCACACGCCCCAGCGCGAGCACATCGCTGTACTACATCAGCTGGCCGGCTGGTACTGCCATGGCTAAGAGCAAACAAAGGCCGCTCAGCGAAGTCGCGACTCTTCTATGTTCTGGCACCTCAGTGGTGGAACGAACTCCCGACCAATGTCAGGACAGCAGAGTCAAAAAAGTTTTAAAAAAAGCACTGGTACTTGAGGTATCCTTGATAAATAGTAGCTACTTTGCTCAGATGAGGGCTTGAAAATTGTTTCTATTTTTTCTTTTCTACTTTATCGACGGTGATATGTTGTGGTTTCTTTCCTGTGACAAATGTACTTATTGTAAGTCGCTTTGGACAAAAGCTAAATGCCCTAAATGTAAATGTAAATGTAAATGTACTATCCTGTTCAGTATAAGGCCTGCATGACAACCACACAAAATATAGGTTGCATTATCATCTCTAAGCCATTTCCAACTTACTCTATTTTTTTGCCTAGAAAAAGTGCCTGATATCTCCTACTCTCCTCTCTCTCATTCTGACACTGTGAATGAAATCCAATCTGAGTTCAATAAAGAGTTATACATTTGAACTAATACAATTACTCAGCTTTCAGCACACATGGATTTTAACATTGTTTAACTATCCAATCAGGTAAAACTCCTGTATTCATGAGATTTGAAAACAAATGGGATTCTATTATAAAAGCTAATATCAAAAAAGGCAAAAGACTAACTCAACCATCACAGAAGATTATTAAAATGAAATAATGAACTCTACATTCAATGGTGGAAAGTTACTAAGTACATCTACTCATATACTGCACTTAAGTACAATTTTAAGGTTGTAATATACTTGATGACTGTTATATGCTGCTTTATACTTCCACTCAACTACATTTATTTGACAGCTTTATATTACTTAGATAAATAACTGTTTGAGGGCCCAAAGAGGTAAAACTCATCAATATTTCACACAAATGCAAAGAATAATTTTGAAAAATGAATCCAAATATATGTAGCAGAACTTCACGACCCCTCAGATTTATCCTGTGAATCTTTCAAAGCAGTTCAAACTAACTCCACCTCAAGCACCTACAACAATAAAATGCTGCATGCACTGAGTCCTTAGTATTAAATATGTTCTCTGTTAAATGTTTTTAATATATCAGTCACAGCATGATTTACTGCAAAATGAGTACTTTTAAATAAATAATTCATACTACTAACTTAATACTGTAGGACTACTTTTATATTTTTACTTAAGTAGGATTTTTAATGCAGGACTTTTACTTGTAAGTAAGTATTTTTACTTTGTGGTATTGATACTTTTACTTAGTAAAGGATCTGAGTACTTCTTCCACCACTGTCTATACTGATGTCAAAACATATCTCTATGTCTCACTGCACCTGACGTGCTTGAATGCTTGAAAGTCGTACATTTCACACTGTTTCCAGAAGAGTCCCCAGCATGAAAAACAAAAGAAAGGACTAGCGACAGCATATACAGTTTTGCATTCATCCAATCAAATGTAGAAATGATACATTTTAATATGTTTCAAGTTCATTTTATCCACACCATTATTCATTTTAGAATGTTAGTTATAACTAACTAAGCATTTATATTTGACAACCTGAGAATGAGACTCAAAACTCAATCAGAAATTAAAAGAATTTGCCTACAGTAACCTTACAGTGTTGCTTAAATTGTCCACCTTAATGCCGCACACTGGCTTGCCTCTTTTTTCTGTTTTGTCCCTACCAGAAACATTATTGACTTTCTTCATCAGCAGTACATTTATAAAGTAGGCCAAAAAACACACCTTGTGTTTAGGATTTTTTCACCTGCGTTTCCGTGGTCATACGGCAACAGCAGGTGAGCCACGTGTGGAGGAAGCTTGTTAATGATATAGCCGATCAAGATCAACATGCAACGAACAACATCTTGACAACCAGGTGCACTTACAAGTTTGTACAAAACAACAGCATAAGAAGGCCTACATTAAATAGGAGAGGTTGCATCACAATCACGTTCAAAAGAGGGATGTGATAACAGAGAGCGTCGCTCTCTGTCTGCAGAGCATGTGATGTAGACGGGAGATAAAAAGTGATGGCAGATTGTCCAAGAGTTAATTGATCACAGATGGCGTCCATTTCTCGGATGGATAAAAACATAAATAAAAGTATAAAATACTAAAATGGGTCACCAAATATACTTGGGTGGCCATTAATATATCTGGGTGTACCACCCAGGTAAAATATATGTGTGGGAAACACTGGTCTTTCTATGTAGTACACTTATGACACGACAAATCCCACAGAATTTTTCTCTCAGGTTACCTTGCTTGGTCGGTCTACTCCATAGCAATGAACTGTTAATTCATCATAGCAGAGGACAATGATCTTGTAAAGAGGTGTGACACATTCCCCTGTATCATAATGGTTTCCTCCTAATCTCAACCTGTGTTTAAGAACACTGGATACACCTGGATAACCTTCAGCCAAAAATGCACATTTCATCTCTTTTACAAATAATATTCTTTATTTTGTCATGTTGAGAAACAGAGAGAGAAACAGAGAGAGAAACGAGTCCAAGCAGTGCTAGCTCCTCTTAGTTCTTTTTATGGGAATTTATCTTAAGGCTGCGCTACCTCCACTCACAGCGGGAGAGCTAACAACTGATTTGTATGCTGCTGTGATCTATCAGTTATTTAATTTGGAGGATCAACAGAACAGCCTTGTCGTACAACAAATTTGGTGCTAAAGGAGAGCAGGTTTAGGAGACTGACAAGAGAAATGGAATAAATAGTGTGAGAGGGCCACAAATCGTTTACTTAATCATTATGTAAGGATCACAACTTAAAGACTGGACCTAACTGGAGCTGTAGCATTCAGCTTACATGTTTGAAACTGAATGCCACCAATGATAACTGGCTAATTTACTATTTATTAATGATGGCCGATGGTGGTGGTGGTGGTGGTGGGGGGGGGGGGGGCGTTAAATGAACCTTTCCTGTTGATTTATGAAACAAAAATCTGCATAATTGCCCAGTGTTTTTAAAAGCCAGAGGAGGTATCGCTTTGAGTAAAGCATAGCTGCTGGGTTAGTGGTTCACAGGCAACAACAGGCAGCAAAATAATATAATCAGAAAAAGATCCAACAATAAATGAGCAGTTGTTCAATCCCGAAAAAGGAAGTATATCCTTCCAAGTCACACTAAATTATCAAGATTCAGAGGCAGACTAGGATAATAATTCAGCCGGGAAGCTATATCATCAGTCCAGGTCACTGACTAACCTAGTGACTAGACTAGATGTTTATCACCATGAAGCGCTAGCAGCTCTGAGTAACTGCAGGTATTTCAACCTTACAGAAAAGAAAGACAGGTCTCTATTTTCCAGATTATTTCTATGCATACGCATGTTTTGCTTACATTGCATTTAAAATATAGAATTAATTCAGGAAAGGAAGTGATTTGCTATGGTTGTTATAATACATGCTGAAAGTGGCCCTGCTGGTATGTTATTTCTTACCCTGCTTGAAGATATCTGTAATTTTACAGCATTTAGCAGCACTATCCTCACAGGCTTTTTTCCTCTTAATGCACTCCCTCTACCATACCTTTTTCTCAGTCTCTCCCGTTTCATGTGATGTCCATTTTTTCTTCACACTGGTCATGCACTCCACGCACTGATTGAAAATTCTTTTAATGTGTATACGTGTGCTACCAATTGCGTGTGATGACAGACAGATCATACTGTCAAGTTAAAAGCAGGCATGGGAGGACGATGGTCTACAGTTCTGAGGGACTATAGCTGACTTTTGGGGTTGTCTCTTTGATTCACCCATTTCATTTAGCATTTTTAACACTGGCCCGACACTCTGAGCTAATCAGCTTGCCAGACCATGACAGGGAATTAGCTCGGTACCCCAATAGCCAATTCGTCTGGATGTAAAACTTTAGTTGTATTTTGGACCAGGAAGAGCCATCCAACACCTGTTTTGATTAATTTTGTTTCAGGTTTGAATGTCCAGATCTGTCCCTTAGCTTCTGTTTGAAATGGCAGTGTGTCTGTTGATTTAAGAGCACTACTGTGTCATGTGGGCAAATGTGGTGTATGGTGTTACCTCTGGTAGGCTTAAGTTGTACAAGTAGTCTTTATAGATCAGGGGTACACTCTCTTCAAGGACACATGGGCATTAAATAGACGGTGTGCTGAGGCATTCCACAACATCTTGTGTTTCACCCCACAGTAAAACATTTGATGTATCTTGTTGATAAGAATAACTGTATTTACTGACGAACGTATAAGTAAATGCGGATGTCCTGAAGACAAAATGGCTACAAAAACACTGCTGATCTTTTTACTTTCCCCTGCTAACATGTTAGCTCATGGTTTCAACATTCGGTAAAAGCCCAGTGGTCCCTGCAAGCGAACTTGCTAAGTAAAAAATACAAAACACCCAGAGGACAAAGTATGAGCTCCTTCTTTGCAGGTTCAATTTAGTGCACTGTATGTAACTGATCAGCTGACTGACAACTACTTGACAAATCATAACCTGAAACCTCACATTAAAGCAGAAATAGACCATTTTTCAGCTTTCCCTCCCCCCAGGCATTCCTTGTGGTATTACTGGTGATGCCACTGTCACACAGACAGCAACATGGCTACAGATAGCAGCCTGGCTGCTGTCCAGAGCAAAAAAAAACTGTAAGAATCCTAATTTGACCTAGAAACCCTGATCCCAGTGCTAAAAAAAAACAACGAGACACCTGGTTATATTAATAAGTAGGCAGGTTTTGTTACTTACTGTTGTTGAGGAAAGAATATTGGTTTTGAACTGTATCAGGTCGCAGTGGTAAGGGGGAACACATATCTGTGGGGGAACAGGCTTTAGCCCTTTTCACACAGAGACTCCGAATTATTGCTGTTTGTTCACACTGAACCAAGCAGCGCTCCAGTCTGCCATTTCATACAGCATGCTGGCGTTGCAGATCCAAAAGAGGCGTGACGGTACAAATAACGTTGACATCTGTGTGTTTTTTTTAACGTGTTTCTCCTGGTTTCCACCTGTAAATCTAATCATGTATCCACGTTGTTCTGAATCCTGTCAGTAAATAAGATAAGTTTCCCCCTGGTGGTGTTTTTGAGGTACTGCAGCTTTAAGTACCAGGCCCTTCCAATGTTTATGCTCAGGCTACAAGTGCTCCACAACAGAGAGTTGGTTGTCTGAGACTTGGAGTGGAACCAACTGTGAGTACTTGTGCATTTGGTTTATTTTAGTTGTTTCATAGCACTGTAATTTTAAGGTGATGTTTGAAGCGTTTATTTTAAGTTATGTAAAGCGTGTTAAGCCCGAGCTGCTGGGGCTGGTTTGGTTCGTTGTTGAGATTCATTTGTGTTGTGAGTTGCATCTTTGTCGCTGCATTTATGTGTGTTTACTGGAATGTAACTGCATATTTCATGTAACATGTGTATTCTTTATCTGTGTTGCAGTTTTACAAAAACCTGTTAAATGAGAAGATTCAGTAAAGCAACAGTAAAGCATATCTACTGGGTCTCTTCATTTTTTTTTGTTCGCTATCTGTCAGCCAGGACAGAATACACGTCATATGAATGCTGTTACAATGTGTTGTGATTGAGATCCTGACCCACCATGCATCATGGAAAGTGACAAAGGTACGTTTTTTGCTCTAAATGACATCACCCAATCACCATCAGTGAATAACAGACACTGTCAGGCATTCACTCCTAGGGAGGTGTACTGGGGACATGTTTATGTGTAACACGAGAGTACATTATTAAACGTCACACACTGGACATGCTGGTCTTCGCCTGTGCTCATTCATAATAATAACACATGGTGTCAGAAGTTAAAAAGAGTTAGAAGATTTTAACTCCGGAGCCTTGCCACAGGATAGAGAAAGTGTGAAAAGAAAAAGGACTTACCTCCACGACCGTGAATGCCATTCAGGCTAGCGTGTCGCTAACTAGCTAAAGCCAGGCAGGCTAGCATCCTACGGACATCGGCTGGAAAGGAAAAACAGATCGGACTTTATCTCGAAGCTGCGCGGAGCGTGAGTAGAGGAAAGTGATCAAATAATCCATCAGCAGTTCACCAGTAAAAGGAATGGACATTCAGTAAGCAGTAGTAGTAGTAGTCAATGCAATTCCCTAGCTTTGGTCCAGGGCATGTCAGATAACCGTGAAAGTGACGCGGAAAGTGAAAGTTCATTGGAGGAATCACTCTCGCCAGAGAATAGGGAACGTTCATCAGAGGATTCGCTCTCGCAGCAAGAGGATAGTGTAAGCCTATCAGAGCAAGTAGAAACACATGCACTGGCTACCACAGCAGTACAAATATCTCCACCGGATAGTTTTGATTTTTCAAACGCAGCTAATTGGCCTAAATGGATAAGGAGATTTGAACGCTTTCGTATGGCATGAGGCCTCATTGATAAACCTGAGGAGTACCAAGTGAACTCTCTGCTGTATACTTTAGGAGATGCAGCTGATGATATTTTGAGCGTTTTGCCATTATCTGAAGAAGACAAAAAGAAATATGAAAAGGTGAAAAAGGCCTTTGAAGCACATTGTGTAGGGAAATATAATGTAATTTATGAAAGGGCAAAATTCAACATGAGGCACCAGGAGCAGGGAGAAAGTGTTGAATCCTTTATAACATCAGTACACACTCTGGCCGAGTACTGCCAGTTTGGCGCACTCCGTGACGAACTCATAAGAGACAGGATTGTTGTAGGGATCCTGGACAGAAAGCTATCTGAACGCTTACAGTTAGACCCAAATTTAGATCTGGCCAAAGCAATCACATGTGCACGTCAAAATGAGACCGTGAAGAAACAGCAGTCGGAGCTGCATGGCGAAAACACAGAACACAATGTGGAGAAGGAGAGAAGCCACCTCAATACAAGCGGGACAGCTACTGCACAGAGAGAGAGTGCAAGTGGTGTGGCGGAACACAGCGCCACCAATGGAAGGACTGTCCAGCAAGGGACGCAAGCTGCAGGAAGTGCAAAAAAAAGGGCCACTACGCTGCGGTTTGCCGGTCCGCGAGAGCAGTCCACATTGTCACACAGCAGAGGCTGCTGGAAGAAGACGAGGAGGAGTATGAGTTCCTCGGGTCAGTGACAGTCAGCACACGCTCATTGACAGAGTGGACAGAAACACTGTCCTTTAACAGAGAACCTGTCACATTCAAATTAGACACTGGCGCGGCAGTGACCGCCATTCCAAAGGAGGAATTCAAGGCGGAGCGCGTCGGACCACTCACAAAACCCAGCAAAGTCCTATATAGTCCGGGAAACAACGTGCTGGAGGTCCAAGGCTGCTTTAAGAGCACGCTGTCAGCAAAAGGTCACAGTGCAACACAGGAGGTGTTTGTGGTGACAGGACTTTCAAAACCCTTACTTGGCTTACCTGCAATTGAAGCCTTACACCTGATACAAAGAATTGAGGAAGTGAGAGAACCCCAAGACGACTTCAAGGCTGCATACCCAACAGTGTTCAGCGGATTGGGACATCTCAAGGAGAACTACACAATTGAGCTGGAAAGGGACGCCACTCCATATGCCCTCTGTACGCCACGACGAGTTCCAATCCCTCTACGAGGCAAAGTCCGTGAGGAGCTCGACCATATGGAAGCAATGGGAGTTATCTCAAAAGTCACACAGCCTACAGACTGGTGTGCGGGGATGGTCGTCGTCCCGAAAGCGAACGACAAAATACGGATCTGCGTTGATCTCACCCACCTCAACAAATGGGTGAAATGAGAGCGACACATTCTACCATCCGTCGATCTGACTCTGGCACAACTGTCCGGAGTGAAGGTCTTTTCGAAGCTTGACGCACGATCTGGATTCTGGCAGATACCTCTGGCCAGAGAGTCAGCGCTGCTGACAACCTTTATAACTCCCTATGGCAGGTACTGCTTCAACAGGCTCCCTTTCGGCATCTCTTCGGCGCCTGAACATTTTCAGCATCGGATGTCGCAGATGTCACAGGATGGCGTGCTCTGCCATGCTGACGACATTCTGGTTTTTGGAAGAAACAAAGAAGAACACAACACACGCTTACATCAGGTACTACAAAAAGTGCAACAGGAAGGGCTGACACTCAACGAAAAGTGCGAATTTGGCCGAGAGAGCATGATCTTCGTCAGCCACAAGGTCACAGCTACGGGGATCGAGGCAGACCCCGGCAAAGTGAAAGCCATAATGGAAATGCCTGAGCCCCAGAACATAGCTGATGTGCGCAGGCTGCTGGGGATGGCTAACTACTTGACTAAATTCATTCCCCAACTCGCAACAATCACCACACCACTAAAAGAACTTCTCAGTGACAGGAACGAGTGGTGTTGGGGAACAAGCCAAGTCGAGGCGTTCCAAAAGCTGAAGCTGGCTCTGAGCTCTCCACAAGTCTTGGCGCAGTACTCGCCGACAGCGTTGAGAGTTGCAGCCGATGCATCTTCTTATGGCATCGGAGCTGTCCTCACACAGAAACAAGCAGATGAGAAATGGACACCCATAACATACATCTCCAGGAGCTTAACCGAAACCGAAAAACGTTACGCTCAAATAGAAAAGGAGGCCTTAGCCGCCACATGGGCTTGCGAGCGCCTCTACTCCTACCTCCTTGGGTTACGGTTCACACTCATAACTGACCACAAACCCTTACTACCGCTGCTTGGTTCCCGAGGCCTTGTTGAACTTCCACCGCGGATACTACGGTTCCGCCTGAGACTGCTCAGATTCACCTACGAGATCCAGCACGTCCCTGGGAAGTCTCTTATCACGGCCGGCGCGCTTTCACGAGCACCCATCAACGACACGCCTACAGCCACAGAAAGTCAGCTTGAGAAGGATGTTCAGGTCTTCGTGGACACAGTGCGTGCTGCAGTGCCTGCATCAGAGTCACGCCTACAGCAGATCAGCGAGGCCCAGCGTGCGGACAAAGCTTGTCGATGCGTGACCTGGTACTGTCTCCAGGGTTGGCCAGAGAAAAGTGAAGTGGATCCACTGGCTAAACCCTTCTGGTCGGAGAGAGGAAACCTGCACCTGGTCGGCAACCTGCTTCTGAAAGACGAGAGGTTAGTGATACCTTCTGCTCTTTAGACAGAAACCTTGCAGCAGCTCCACCAAGAACACCAGGGCATCACTAAATGCCGCGCACGCGCCCAGCAGGCAGTGTGGTGGCCAGGACTGTCAAGCCAAATCAGAGACCTGGTCATGAACTGTGAGTCTTGCCAAATCCACCAGACAACACACAGCAAGGCTCTGCTGTCCACCCCCACTCCAGATCGTCCATGGCAGAGAGTGGGAACAGATCTATTCACCTGGAAAGGGAACACCTACCTCTTGATTGTGGACTACTTTTCTCGATACATTGAGGTAGCCCGTCTCACAGTCACACCCTCAGCTGATGTCATAGCCGGACTGAAAGAAGTCTTCTCTAGGCATGGCATCCCTGACATCGTGGTGTCCGATAATGGGCCCCAATACTCTTCAGAGGCCTTCAAAGAGTTTACCACCGCCTACCAGTTTCAGCATGTTACCATCAGCCCCCGCTATCCTCAAGCTAATGGGGAAGCTGAATGTGCAGTAGGCACGGTGAAAAGCCTGTGGAAGAAAGGGACTGATCAAACTGAAGCACTCCTTGCTTACCGTGCAACACCCTTGGAACATGGTTACTCTCCAGCCCAACTGTTGATGGGGAGGCACCTCCGAACAACTGTTCCACAACCTGCGACATCACTCGTCCCACGATGGCCTAACCTGAAAGAGTTTAAGAAGGCAGACAGGCAAGGACGTCTTAAGCAGGAGAAACGCTTCAACCGCCGTCACCTGGCACGCCCACTGCCAGAGCTGTCACAAGGACAGAAGGTCTGGATCACAACTGAACACATTCCTGGCGCTGTTGTCAGGCAAGCAGAGAGTCCTAGATCATTCCTTGTTCAGACGGACAGGGGTTTGTTCAGGCGAAACCGCATTCACCTGCGTGCAGTGGGACACCCCCCTGAGGCACCTGTGCCACGCCCGTGCCCACAGCAGACAGACACCCGACATGTCACTGTCACCCGCTCAGGGAGAGAGTCGAGACCCCCAGAGAGACTGGATGTATAGTAGAGGGGTTGATAGGTTTTGAAGGATTGTAGAATGTTAATCTACACTGCTGCATTAGTTAGGAGCAGCTCATGTTCAATACAAAAAAAAAAAAAAAAAAAAGGATGTTGTTGACAAGATGTTTATTCCAGTAATGTGGTAAGATTATTTCAGTTTATTAATGGCTTTCAGGGGCGAGTAATATAAAAGAAAGGAATGAGATTCTAGGTAGGTCTCAGCAGAAGAATTGATTTACTTTTATTTAAGATGTATTTGCTTTCTAAAAGGAGGAGGTGTACTGGGGACATGTTTATGTGTAACGCGAGAGTACATTATTAAACGTCACACACTGGACATGCTGGTCTTCGCCTGTGCTCATTCATAATAATAACACAGGAGGGATGTTGTTTTCTGTGGGAAAGTTCACTGAAGTCTCAGTCTTGGTGATATTTTTCAATAGTTCCCAGAGACAGTAACTACAACAACACAATAGTGGAAGGCAACAAAGACATAGTGAGTAAAGTTTTTTGCTCCAAATCATGCCACATAATCACCGCCATTCAACTGCGGGAGCCGCCTGGCTCTGCTGCTGGGGACAGACGCTGTTTCTCAGGCAGAAATGTGACGAAGACTCGGTAGGACAGACAGGATGACAAACACTTTTCTACGTATAAATGCAGTATTTTTTTCCCTCATATAAGACACTGAAGACACTACCACATTGTTTGGTCCTGTAACGTGGATTGTGGGTTGAAGTGTGGGACATTTCTCTTTTATTTGATGAGTGAAGGATCTGTTAAGCTGTCAGACTGTGAACACTATCAGACCAACACACCACTGTTCCACGCTGCCGGCTTTTCCATTCACAGACGCCATCTCGCCTCTGCTGCGGCTCTTATACTACCTCCGGTGGCGGGTCAGAAGCGTAACGAAACTGTCCCCCCTCTCCGCATCTGTAACTTTCACACAGACGGTGAGGCGGAATATTGGCACAAGATTCCTGCTTTGAAAGAGCAGTGTGAATGGGGCTTTTGACACAAGACAGGCCCTCTCCATCAAGTGAATGCCTGTCTGTTCACAACATTACATGGGGATACAGTAGCAACTTGGAAAAACCATGCCTCTTCCTCCTTCCATTCTCCCTGCTGTGGCTGACGTGTTTCCTTCCTGTGTCATAATTCGACCACTGTTTTTCCAGGAAGAATCGACCCCAGTTGCAGACCAAATAGCACAGTTAAAGCAACCAAGTTCATAGGGAGCCAATCTATACACGGATGGTGTCATTATTCTACAGCCATTACACTGTGTAGTCAGTATTTTTTTTTATAATGATAAGTTAAAGCAAAAAGGTTGTCTAATGCAAGTTTAAATATAAAACATTAAAGTTTCATAAACCTGTTAAAACCCTTGCAATGTAAGGAATTGGATGAGACATAAATCTTGTTGTGATCACTGCTCCACCTTTTCCAACTGAGGGAGGGGATATTACTCATGATGAGTAGCCACACTCTGAGATGTAATGCATTTAACACAGACACATCTTTTTATAAAGACGGCTGCATGTCAGCTCTAATTCTTCTGGGTGATAGTGATGTAGAGAAACTGCTCCTATTTGGCAGAGCAGGAAAACTCAGAGTTGCAAACTTCTGGGTCAGGAGATTCTGCCCCTCAATGAGAGCTGAAATTCTTCACTGTTATGATATTAAAAGAATCATTGTGAAAAACTTTACACTGCAGCTGCTGCTCTGTCCAACCTGTTTGGTGCGGATTCCTTTCATTTGTTCAGAGACATGTCAGTTTACATATGAGAATCTGACACAACAGACTCACTCCAGCCTTTTTTAATATTACCTCTAATAAATGTGAATTTCCAGTTAAAAATTAATTTGTGATGTTATTTCCATGCTTGAGCCAGGATCATTGCCCTAATCCCTACTTTCTGATAACTGCCCATGTCAGTGGAATTTTCAATATTTATTAATTTTGAATATATAAATATATAAAATATATTTTATTACTTAATGACAGACATCTCGAGTGAGTACAGGATTAATCTATAATCAATCACATATCAAAGTTTGCTATGCTTCTCTACAAAGTGAATACAAAAGCAAACTGATAGAATAATTCTCTGATCAAATTCTCTCATCTGAATTCTTGTCAAATAGCAGTAATGGCACATTTGCAATATGCATATCTAAAGAACAAGTACTAATTTATATGCTCAGATGCGTTTAATCTTTAATGCATCAATCATGGTAACAGATCATCACTGTAAGCAAGCCTGTGATGCTTGTGATATCTCACTTCTTATTGGAAGATTCATCTGTTTCCGCTGTGCGACCACAATCCAACAACTGCTCATCTAAAGAGCAAACTATCACAGCATGAAGATAAATAAAACAGAAAGCATTTCCAGCTGCATTATTTCATAAGTTTGCTTTTTGCATTTATTTCAAAGTGTTGAACTTGACGTTTTAGAAAGTCAGTGGCTGGCGAGTCTTGCTGGGTTGTCTCTCATGCTCACACTGTGATTTGTAATGGCAATTTGACTTTCCTCGCCATCTGGTTCCTGTTCAATGACCCCAAGCACATAGCACTGACAGGATTTTTATTGTGACGGAAGATATGCTCAAAAAAATGAAAAGACAATGACATGTTAATTGCTAAGAGTTTTGTTAAACATGTTGGCAGAGCAGCGTTCCTAGTTTCAGTACTTTTGTGAAATGATAGAAGACAGAACGAGCTCCTTCAGTTCAAACAGCTTTATAGAAGAGACATATTTTGTTTTCTTGCATTTATTTCAGCAAAAAGCAGTGCAATTTCTCAGTTTGTGTTTGGTCTTCCCAAACAACATACTGATTATTATAATTTCAAAATAACTACCAATGGAATAACGGTAATGATCAAGATACAGATTTATTTTTGCAATAACAAAACACTGCAGCAAAACATTCAGTATACAGTACTATGTACCATGGCTGGGAAAAGCAAATCACAACGGCAATAGGACAACACAACAACAAATAGAAAAACCCATTGGCAAATAACAAAACCCACCGACAAACTGGAAATCAAATTACCAAAAGAGAGTCACATTTTCTGACGAGAGAAAGTTACAAAAGCAGTGAAGTTCAGCTCATAGTAGCCGTCTTACAGTCAAACTAAACTTCTGACAGAGATTTTGAGTGGCCCTGGTGGTCTGCTGGACAACAAGAATGAGGGAAATTAACTACCTGGGTGCCCTGGAATTTAGCTGCACAACCAGAGGGAGGAAGGGAGGCCATTGGCCCACAATGAGTTTCCTGTTAATCACACCCGGTGACCCTAAGAGGAGCAGCAACAGAAGGAGGCTGACGAGGTTTGTGTGTTTACCAGGGAGTCTACAGCTCATAAGCCGCCGTCTCAAAAGTGCAAGAAAAACAGATGTTACCAGAGTTAACTTTTTGAGTCAGGAGTGGATAACAGCAGTGGGATCCAGGAAAATGGCTTATTTCCTTCCTCTATCCATCCAATCAGCAGAAATTCATGTTGTTGTCATGGTTTCAGCTTTTGGTTTAGTTATTTCTGGTTTTATTTTGTAGTTCTCTCCTCATGTGTCATGTTTCACTTTCCACTTCCTCACTTCGTCTCTTTTCAGCACTTTTTCTGTGTGCACCTGTGTCTCATTAGTTACTCACCCACTGTGTATTAAAGTTGTATTTTGTTTTGTTGGTTTGTTTGTGAAGCATCTTTGAGTATTTTAAAAAATGCTATATAAGTTAAATGTATTATTATTATTTTATTATTATTATTATTAGTTAGAGTTAGAGTTTTCCTCTCACTCTTCGTTGGGTCAACTGTGTTGCCCATGTGTTTCCTATGTTGCCCGGTCCTGTCTCTGATCGCTGATCTCTGATTTGTTGTTGTGTTTTCTCTTTTGTTAATTTGATTTTTTATTTGTTGTTGGGTTTCTCTATTTGCTGTTGTGAGGAGATGGTAGTGTCGTCACAGCACTTCGGGGCCACCATAACAATGTATACCTTCCTCCCAATACAATAAGTCAGAATTAATGAAAACATGAGGTCAGTCTGATGGCTTTGGAGACCCACAGTTGGTGTTTATATTTTTTCTTATCCTTCTATTTTAAGATATCTTCCATTTGTAAGATATTACCTTCTGACTTTCTCCACAGGCTTGGGGTTTCCTCCTACCTTGATGAATTAAGCTTGATGAACAACACACTTCCAAAGCACTTAAAGGTTCATTTTGTTGGGGATCTACCTGAAACTAAGAATTGTTTATCTGTTGTTGTTGTTGTGTTCGTTATCTAGAATGAGCACTTTATAACTGTAGAGCCATATTTGCGCCATATGTATACAGTAGCCCAGAACAGACAAAGCAAACACTGGCTTCAGAGAGGGCCTTTTGTTTTTGTTTTGTTTTGTTTTTTGCATTTTTAGCGTCCACTGCAGGGGAAGCTTGATGCTACTAAATTTCACACACTAGGCATTTACAACATGATGTACCAACCTGTTGGTATGAGTTTTCAGATATATATTTGTCACTCACAAATTCAGGTTCGACTGTCATGTTCTGCTTTCCAATATTTTCAATAAAACTTACTTCTTCCTTGCACCCGTGTTTCATAGTAAAATCCTTCCAGTTCATGTAAAGGGCCTAATCTCTCATTCCCTATGGTAGGATTTTAATGAGAAACATCTGCATCTGCTGAGTTGTTATATTTACAGTAGCTTAACGACAAACAAGAGCAGCAAAGGAGCTGTAGTGAAAGAAAACACTTTCTGTTTTATTTAATTGTTACTAAATGTAGAACAACAGATTTGGACTGATGAAGTGAGTGCTGTAGAAACGTACATAATGCACATTGTGCCCTTGTTTCCACCCTAACTGCCAGAATAAATAATGGCAAAGTACATTTTAGCAAACAGATATGTTGAAACTTTACATTTCGTTATGTTTCTTTAGGTTCAATTTTAAATTTTATGTTGTGACAATGCTGTGCCACCTGGGCAAGGGTTAGGGAAAGATCATGTTTTGGCTTAACTGTTTCTGTCACTACCAGCTGGGCTCGATAACATCCCAACGTCGCCACAGTACTGAAACACTGGCTTAAGCAGCGGTCTCTCCCTTGGCAGCCATATTGCCTTGCAGTTACGACATCACCATCTTCTCCACCTTCTAACATTTAAGTCAATGAGAAAAAACTGAAATGTGCAAAAACTAATTTGACTGGATCCATGGTTTACAGAAGTTTGCAAGAGTGTAAAATGCTTTGTAATAGTGTAATAATTTTTTCAGTAATTTTTTTGAATACCGTTTTTTGTCATACAATTTTGAAATCTTGAAAGAGGTGAATCCTGGCAATGATGGATTGAGAAGTTAGGGTTAGGCTGAGGAATTTGTTTCCCTGTCAACAATCGCAGAAATTATTCTCACCTAGCGGTCTGGGTATTACCCCCACCAGCCTGATATTATTTCTTTGTGAAGTGTCCTTCTGTTTCATCAGTCTTTGTTTGGAGTTTGTTGTTTGCCTTTTTCATGTCTGTAAATATTTTTACAAAACCTTGATGCAGAACTTTTGTTCAGAGGCTTAGTCCTCTAACACAGCCATTCTCTCATTCAGTGCATGCTGGGAATTCACAAGTGTTTCATTCCAGCAAGCCTAACTGATCGATTCTAATAACTTCTCATATGGTTTCTCCCACATAAATTGTGATTCTTCCTCTGTTGTACTATTAGTAATGGATTATAGGAATGAAAGTCAGTGGAGCTCTGGGAAACTTGATATTCCATCTGTGTCCCAATTGCCCCCTCTTGAAAGGGGCTTTAAATTGAGAGTTCATGAGATATGCTATATTGAAGTAACTGCCAGCCTCTTCAAAGAGTCACCAGTTGGGGAAGTCTGGTATGGATGTGAAACGTAAACACCATGATGAATGTTAAAAACTCCCGGAGAGCTAACTGTTCAATCATATGCGTGTTTATACATCCATTGCTCTGCCTAGCTTCATTTCACACATACGTGACTGTTGTTTCAAGAAATTCAAACAGTATGTGCAGAGAGTTTTGAATCGTTGTTGTGTGCGTGATTTAGAAGACAGGAAGTTTGGGTTCTTTGTAAATTCAGGGCACATTTAACCCACATATCCACCAGGACATTTTGTGAGTCTTTATCAGTCTTCCTATGTCCTCACTGTGTTTGTTTGTGAGTGTGCTGCAGTCATTACCATTTCACTGTTTGTCCGGAATTTGTTGTTTTGCTCTCACTGGGTCCATATCAAATCTCCATGTCAAAGAGAAAGATCGTCATGTAATTACTCGTTCCTGCTTACAGACACGCACACAAACATGGACTTTGATTACAACCTCTATCAGCCTCGTTTTTACCTAGCCGTTTGCTTGCTGGTTAACAAATAGTTTATCCACACCTCACTCCCCCCAACCACGGTGTCCTGCTATGGGCAAACATTTTTCTCCTTCTCTCTCCCATGTCTGCCTTTCCGTCTCTGCGTGTGTTTGTTTCTGAAAGACACACATACCGTGCAGCTGTAAAAATTGATGTCCTCTCCCAAACAAACTGTGATGTACCGAGTTACAAGAAATGTAAATCAAAACGACAACTTTGGAATAAATAAAGTCTCAATTTCACACAAGACAGTCAATAAAAGACTTTCTGTAGAATGTAAATAGGTTGGAAATACATCTGTTGACATGGCTCACTAAATGGCACAGTTTCTTTGTCATGCAGTGTGTAAGTGGATTTGGATATTTCCAAAGGTTAACACAAAAGGTTATCACACTCTCAGAAATACAATATCCATTGTTTCTCTGCTGGTCATATGATGATTAGCTGCTGCAATACAATACAATAGCTGGCTCCATTTTGGATCCAGTTCCAGGTTAGAAAAACACCTGATTTCTGAGAAGTTGACAAATGTCTTATTGAATCTTGTATTTTTCTCTGCTCTTTTTAATTTGCAAAGCAACATTCAGGAAGCAGACATTTCATTATCAGCCAGCACTGTTGTCTGTTTATGATGTTTGAATTGAGAAACTTTTCCAGCTTAATCAATATTGGGTATCTGGTTTGATCATTTACTGAAATATTGGTATGTATCTGACACATGGATTAACAGCTGTAGCTACTAAATTTGACACACCATACTTTTTACAAGCCACTTGACCTAAAATCTGAGGGTTATGGTTAAAAAAAACATTACATATAAGCTTAAATTATTGATTGGATATGAATGATAGATTGACTGGAGAATGCTGCTCCTCAAACTGAAGTGACCCAGTCAGTGAGAGAGAAGACATATCTCACTGTTGGAGTTGTTAGAACTATCCACCTTATTTATTAGCCTCCATGGTATATTGCGTAAATCATAGACACATCTTATCTGTCACTTATCCCCACTTAAATTTGTTGCATTTTTTCATGGCAACAGGAAAGTCATCCTTGTTCTTAGAGCTATTGGTACAGCGTATGATTCATTCATGAAGATCTAGGTTAGCGACTTCATCATGTGATTACAACCCTAACACTGTTATTATTGCTTGCTTCTATATTAACATTTGTAAAGCCCTGAAAATGCTGCTGATATGTCAGTTATTATCATACTTTGTTACTTACGCTAGTCCTGCTTGGGACTGGAAATATCACAGATAATCTTTCCCCAGTAACCTCCCCAACATCTTCCCCAGGAAACCCATGGATAGAAACACTTGTGAATGTACAATGGTGTTACAGAGCGGAGGTTCCTCCCTCACAATCTTTGGCCATGTACAGACAGCGACTTGCTGAAACCAGACAAACCTCAAAACAACCAAATTGAATTTTGGCTTGTTATTAAGTTACTCATGAAAGTAACATTAATTAGCAACAGCTGGTATAATCTGCTGCCAGTTACGTCTCATTTTAACCAGCCACAGCAACGCTCTGCAATGGCTGGAAAAAAGAAGCTGCCTCCTGTATGTTTTGCACTCCTTCCTCATGGTAATTAGTGTTGGAGCTAAGGAAATGTATTTGGAATGTGTGTTTTGCTCACCTCATTCACCGATGCACCGTAATCATTTTTTACACACTCTTATTTTCACTCACATATGTGGGGGATTGATCACACTTTGGAGCTGGAAAAGTCAGACACCTATTTGTGAAACCACTACAATACCAAAATGGTGTGAAGTGCACAGACAGTGTGGCAACAAATTGATCTGGCTGCCTCCTGTTTTAAAGAGAGATGACTGACTGTGTGCTGTATGAGTTGGTTTATGCTACTCCTGCAGTATAACAGTGTGGTGATAATGGTGCACTGGAATAATCTCTTGACTCTCAATTATTTTCCCACAATGGTATAAGTTCAAACCCTGTATCAAAATGTTTTCTTTAAGTTTTAAAGTGTTGAATAGCTCGACATGGCATATTTGCTCAAACATGCTCCAAAGATCAATAGGTGAACTTAAAAAATGTATTATTAAACATTCAGGGGAAGACAAACTTACTCTGTTCCTGTTTCAATTCGATAGGCCAAGGTGATTCCAATTTCAGAAAGTGTTATCAAATGCCGACTCTAAGTCTTGTGCTTAATTTGTAAATCAGGAGGTCCCGGAGCACAGAGAGGGTCCTGCTCCGGTGGGTCAGGGGGAGAGAAAAAGTCACGAATGCATCAATTCTTTACAGTGCCTGAAGCAGAATGGCCTAGGTGCTAGCTGTTAAAACTAATCAGAACATTTACAATAATCACTCAGAATCAGCAGCTGTTTGTCTCTTTCTCTCCTTGACTGCGCCTTCACTTCAGTGTTGTTTCCCTTCTGTCTGTGGATTGCTACAATGGGGGGAACTCTGATTAGGGCCGAAAGTTCTATTTATTTATTCAAGAACCGAACTCAGCGACATGTTTTGTCGGTCTATCAATCTCCTCTGCTGCATTTCAGTACTGTGGACAGCACTGCACCTGCACACGCACCCCTTATTCAGCTGTATAGTCATTTCATCATTTCACAGCACAAATGCTCAATTGCTTGTTGGGCTTACGTGTACTTCAGTCCAGGTGATAACATGGATGTAACTGAAATTTCACCGAACTTTGTCTTAACTCCTTCTGCCAGCCAATTAGAGATGAAGCTAATGAGGCAGTGCTTTATTAGACGGATATGAGTGGCTTTATTAAGTGACCTGTGTGGCCTTTGGTTTGAGTTTGACCTCGCTTTTATTTAAACAAAGAAGAAACACCAAGCCATGGCAGCAGTAGGCAGGAAGCAACAGATGTACTTTGAGTTATTATATTTTGTGAATCTCACATTTGTAAGTATGTTATCTATTATTTTGTTTGTACTACTGATTGATATGCTATTATCAAAACATTGGCTATTGTCACGCTTTACTGGTTGCCAGCCTAATCTGTTTATGTTTGAAGTTTCCCACCTTGGCAATAATTACTTCTCGCCAATACCAGCTTCTTTGAATTGTAAATTAAACAGACAAAGAGCGAACAAGGGAGGCTAAATATGAATAGAGACAGAGGAGGCGTGGGTGAGTAGAGGAGAGAAAAGGGAGAACCGACAGGTATGGAGAGAGAAAGAGCAAAGGCTGAAGAGAGGCAGGGGAAAGTGGCGTGTGGAGGGTTTGGGTTTGATGGAGATGGAAAAAGAAAAAAGGAGGCAGTTTCAGGGAGAGTGATTGCACTGTGAGAGGAGGAGGGGTTTACCCAGCCAATAGAGCACACGAGGGGAAAGCAAACTACTCTCTGCAGCTGCAAAAACAGCAATAAGCCTTTCTTCATCACGCAGCAGTGTTTTTCTGCAACTGTTGGTAGCCTATATTAGTGCTCTGGGTAATACTGGAGCTGAATGAGTCATCTCAGAGCTCAACCTTTCACGTGCTCACCGGACCATAGTCTAGCTATCAGGTGGAACATTTCTGAAACCTTTATTGTTCCAGGAAATATTAAGCTATTGTGGAGCTCCATACTGTTTTACTTTCATTCACTTAACAAACATCCACTCCTGTACTTTACCATGTATGAACACAGCAACCTTTCTGCACAATATGTCCAAGATCTCCAAGATGTCAAGGGAAAATCACTGTGTACCTCTTAAAAATATAATCCTTAAATCAGTTTTGGTTAATTTGGGGACCAGTTTCAATGGTAAAGATCAATTCAAAATTGCATGTATGTTAATGAAACATGCCAAATCAGCCCATCAAACATGCCTTGATGGGCTGATTTGTTAGAAATGCAACAGAAGAAAGTATGTGTGCTGAAATTATTAGTCACATCACGCTGTTCCAAGCAAGAAGACCAAACAACACTCAACATTCAAGATGGTAATACTGAACTATTGATCAAATGTTGTCATCAAGTAAAGTGTGCACAATTATCTGCTTCATTTCCTGTGTATTCTTTGAACTGTAGGGAAAAATTGATTCACATAAACAACACAATTATCTTCTCTGCTATGATTCTGAATGAATAAAGTTAGCAGCCTGGTCAGTGGCCCTATGCTTATAAGTTTGACGCTGTAGGTACCCCTGTAGTGCAGCAGCATAAAGAGCGGGAAAAGGCAGAGTCCAGGGGCGCAAGAGCACAGCGTGACCTTGTAGGATGTCTCAAAAATAGATAGACATTTATGTTCATTTTGGATTTAATAACCTGGTCCACAGGGTGTTTCAAAAGATGTGTGGGCAAACAGCGTTTTAGATAACAATGGCTTTCTCTGGTACCAAGGTTGCAGCAGAGAGGCTGCCGTCCACTGCTCGAGTTATACCGTTAATAATAGCACAGCTGAGCTCTGCCCATATTCCCTTTTCACCCACAGAACACACACACCAATCTCCATTTCTAAAGACGTTGATCTGTAAATTACATGTTCCTTTCATTATTCTCATACCATACTGTCGTTTTGTCACTCCAGACATCTTTCACATGAAACATTGATCATGCAAAATGTGTGGTTGCGACAGCTTTATACTGAAGTTAGGCATGAAAAGTCCTATGGGGTTTTCATATTTTAGATAAATAAGAGGTGACCTGGATAACTAATTTACTTTCTTTAGTTCTTCATCCGCCATTTGACATAAGCTATTTCAAAATGTCATGTATAAAAAACACAGGTTACTACTCATACTCATTTTTAGTTCTTCATATTGAAAGGCAGGATAAGCAGTTATATACTTACATTCAGCCAGCTCAGGACTCAGTGGGGAAGTTTGTTTGGTCAAGGTGAAGGAAATCTTTTATTTTTTGTGTGGGACCCTCCAACAGTCCACTAACTTCAACAGTCTTAATTGTCCATCTACAGGTACAGTATCTCTAAGTGTTATTCATGTAATGGACTGGTGCTGTGTTTCTGTGCCTTTCACTGAATTCTTGCTATAGAATCTAATAGGCTCCAGCCCTCCCCACGAAGTAAGAAAATTAATGGATAGGCATTTTCATTAGCAACAAAGCTTACAATTAACAAGCGTGTAGCTAGTGTTCAGCTAATTTTATATTGCTTTTCCAAAAAAATAAATTGTTTAATTAAACAGGCAACTAATTAAAGGCTAAATTCTCTTGCTAACGATCCGTTTTTGCAGGCCGGTCTCAGTGCCTCTTGTGAAAACAGTGTCTACATTTGCTATTAAATAAGTTCCTGACACACTGTGCTGACGGCAGCAATCATTTTGTGAAGAATGCATAGAAATTCCCGCCGGTCTTTAATCTAAAATGGTCAGATGCCCCAATCATTCACTTCCCCTGCTCCGTGTTGTCGGACTCCTTGATTCTGTAAGCGACAGCTGCCACACTACACACACTTTATCTCTCACTATGTGTTCTCCTCATCTCCAGAGAGCATCGTTCTGTCACTTCCTTCCCGCAGCCAGCCTTTTCATCTTTTCTGCTCACATCTTTGCCACACTCACTCTGCTCTGTCTCATTTTTTTTCGTTGCATCTCTCTCTTTCATCTTTGACCCTCTCCCTTCATTGGGTCATTGATCTTTCTGGCTCTCACCTTGCTCTCAGCTGAGCTCTCCTCTCCTAAACTCCTCCATCTCTCTTCTTTTCCCTGCTCTGCCTTTCTTATCTGTTTTTTGCCTCTGTCTCGTGTTCGTTAAAGAATATCAAAAAGTCAGTGTCTCTGCCGTTTTTGATTCTATCTTGTCTGGCCTCTGTGTCGTTCCCTTTCTCTCTGTCTACGTCTCTCTCTGCCCTACAGATCATCCAGTTGGGCCGTCTGCCAGTTTATACTAAACCTTTGCCAGCCAGGTGGCACTCATAGATAAAGAACCCCTGTGTGCATGTTAGTGTGTGTGTGTCTGTCTCCTCAATTGTGTTTGTGTGTGTGTGTCTTCCTCTGTGCGTATGTATTTTTGTTTGCATTTGTGAATGTGTGTGTGTGAGAAAGAGAAAACACACTGCGAGAGAGCTTTGATTCCACTGCATTTCTCTCCTCAAGGCATTTGCTACCTTCTCCCAATCTCTCTGTTTATCAAGCTAAGATGCTCAGCGAGAGGCTGCTGAGGCAACTAGATAACCCCCCCAACATGCACACATACACGCTTTCCCCATCCTCCAAGCATCCCTCTTCCCAGCATCCCTCTTAACAGCCCAGCCCAATAATATACAGAACAGCACACAAACACGTAAAAAACACAAACACTCATGCCTCTTCACCTACACTCCCTCCCTCAGACGCCCGCTGCGTGCTGTGCTATCCTGAGGCGGTGTGGCAGGCACACACCGAGGCTTAAGATATGAAAGGAAAGGTAAAAAAAGGAGGAGACATAATAACAGACTCTATCATCAGACATCCACCCTCCCTTCGCTTGTCATTCAAACTCTGTCTACCAGAGGACCTAAGGTTTTCACTCCGAGAGACTCTAACACTTTCAGCTGCCAAATTGGGTTTGCGCCTCAGTTTAAGAAGGGAAGCAGCTGCCAAATTCTGCAGAATTGGCTCCCAATCAAAAAGAA
Organism: Pagrus major; assembly: GCF_040436345.1. Lineage (NCBI taxonomy): Eukaryota > Metazoa > Chordata > Actinopteri > Spariformes > Sparidae > Pagrus > Pagrus major. The sequence continues at coordinate 11,687,000 of NC_133218.1, read as the reverse complement.
AGAAGCATGATGTTGTCAAAAGATGCACAGTTCTGACTAATTTAAGGAGGAATGTGTGCAGAACAGGATAAGAATTGCTATGTGTCTACATGCCAGGATGACTGTCAGAATATTGATTGCGCCTGAAATAACAGTTGTGGCGCTGGTCGCATTTCAAAACGAACTGAAAATTGAAATTTTGAACCAGCAGCATCTGTGAACTAGGAAAAATCACGGCAGACTAGAAAATTCAATTCAAACAATACTGTCAAACTGGTCTTAAATCTGGTAATTATCTCTAAATTTGTTGATTTGTTTTAGAATTTTATAAACATGCCAATCAGGGTAGTAAACAAGCAAAACAGCATGTTGAGTCATACCACAGACAGATATCTTCGAGTGTGTTCCCACAGCAAAATGATTGCACTCTGCACAGATTTGACTGTATCTCCCTCCTGTAAAACTAAACATATTGACCAAAGCAAAGTGAAGCCACGGTGAGTTAATGAAACACATTCTGAACCCGAGTACCAACTTGACTCTTTGATGTGTGCTGAAAGAAAAGGTTGACAGCACAAGTTCTTTCAGCACTCATTGATCAAACTGCTTCAGTGTGTCCATTTTCTTTATGCGTGTGTGCTTGTGAGCAGGTTTGTGTGTGTCTCCGTTGAGTTCATGTAGGTATAGCAGGTATAATGGTGAAGTTCCAGTCCTAATGCACTGCAAATCTATGAAAGCATGACAAATTCAATTAGTCAAATACAAATATTCTCATCATACAGTATATGGCTAAAAGTATGTGGACAACTCTCTTCATGACAATAATAACAAGACATTTTATTTAGAGAATGCTTTTCAATATACTCAAAGAGACTTTTAATGACATATTAAATAGTAATAAAAAAACAGAGCAGTGTAGGAAATAGAAATCAATTATTTTGAAAAGCCTCTTGAACATAGCAAGATCAGAGCAGCCATGTGCTTTAGTGATGGGAATTCCGGTTCTTTGTAGCGAGCTAGATCATTTGGCTTAGCTCAGCATGAAGAACCGCCTCTTTCGGCTCCCAAAAGGCTTTTCATTTAGTGCCTCTTTTGGCTTTTTATAATTAAGCCAAATTTAGTAACATTATGACCCTATGGTGGGAATGTGTAAACACACTGTATATCAATTACAATAGTCAGTGTCATTATACTAAACCTCATAATTTGGAATTCTGCATATGATTGGTATAAAAACCTAAAATTATGTAAAAACATCAAACAGTAATATGTGTATTCAACGTTTTATTTATATTGAACTGTGTTTTGTATGTTGGCAACCAGCGTAACATACAAAAATCTAACAATGCTTGGGTCCTAAAGGGGCCCTATGTAGTTTTAAAGAGAGTTTTCGAACTCCAAATTTTAATATTTACAATATCAATGAGGTAATAATACAAACTCAAATATTTGTTTTGTCCATAACTGAATGAACAAGCTGTCAGAGGAAAATAAGGTCCCCTGAACACTGTTTGAAGCTAAAAAGAGGGCAGAAATGGTGAGTATGGGTAATTCAGTTTATTCATTCATGAAAACAAAAAGAGTTTGTGTATTTAGTTTGTTTAGGAATGAAAAATCAGTCAATGAAGCTCTTTCTCTTCAGAGTAACATTTCTTCCCCAAAACTACATACTATAGTGTAACTTTAATTTTACCAGTCAGATGTATCTGGAACTTACTTAGAAAATATGTTCATCCCTCTATTTTTTTATTATTATTTTTATTTCAAATAAACAAATAAACAAAAAAACACTGTCAAACAGAAGCTGGCTCCCATCGTGCACTTGAATGAGCCGATTCGTACAACTGGCTCGTTCACAACCAACACATCACTAATGTGCTTGCGGAGAGGGAGTGACTATTGGGAGGTCCCTGTCAGGTTTGGTGTTTAATCCTAAATAGAGGGGACAAGAAGGTGGTGTCAAAGGAATAGAAGCTGTGGAGGTGTGTGCAGGAGCTGACAGGGTCTGTAACACAGGAGGAGGCCTGTTTGTTGAGGGCTCTGAGGTTGAATTCAATCTGTTGTGGTTTAAGAAGGCAGTGGAGGTTCTTCAGGACAGGAGCGATGTGGTCACAAGAGTGGGAGTGAGTGAAGAGGGAAGCAGCAGAGTTCTGGATGTACAGGAGTTTATTGAGGACTTTGAGGGATGGACCACAGAGAATGCTCTTGCAGTAGTCAAATCTCAATGGGATGAAGGCAAAGAGAATTTTTGCAGCAGAAAGGGAGAGGAAAATATATATTTTTTTTAAGTTGAAAAAGCTGTTTTAGTAACTGTAAAACAGTGAGCTGTTTTATGACAGCATACTTTCAAATAGGGCTGCATAATTGATTGAAACATTATCATAGTGGCAATACTACCAAGTGCAATATCCAAATCATAGAAGCTTGAATTTTTTGATAAAGGTAAACAGTGTGAAAAACAGCATTATAATGAAGTACTGTAGGGCTGCAGAGATGTCCTGGCTGACAAATCTTGTTCTCCAGATGTTTGGTACAGACCCCAACACATGACACACCATCCTGATTTTATATTTTTTTCAGTGAAAATTAAAATATGGTACAGAAATAATCATTCCTACTTATCGTTAATGATATTGCAATTGTAATATCTGTCAACATAATTGCTATAAGACGTTTATACCACATTGTACTGCGTGCAACCTAAACCCAAGGGTACTCCAAGGTTGTGGATGTGTGCGGAGGGAGATGGAGGGGAGCTGTCTAAGGTGAAGTGGTGTGTGGTTTAGGTGAGAGCTTTAGGATCAATGGTGATCACAGCAGATTTATCACAGTTTACTTTGAGAAAGTTGGCTCGCAACCAGACAGTTGGTCAGGGTGGAGTGAGTTGCTGGATTTAGAGGATATGTGGAACTGGAAAGCACATACTTTTGTCTACTTTTGGCCTGGGGATGTTTTTCATGGTTTTGGCTAGAACCATTAGTTCTGGTGAGAGGAAATCTTAATGCTATGTAATACACTGTTATTTTAAAGAAAAGTTCGTTCCACCACTGCGGTGCCAGAACAGACAAGAGTCGGGATTTCGCTGTGCGGTCTTTGTTTGCTCTCGGCGATGGTGGTACCAGCCGGCCGGCTGATGTAGTAGAGCGAAGTGCTCGCGCTGGGGCGTGTGGTCTGACCAGTGTTTGGAGGTAGATGGGTGCAGTTCGGTTGACGGCCTTGAAGGCCAGCACCATGGTCTTGAATCTGATGCGGGCCGCAACAGGAAGCCAGTGGAGATCACGGAGGAGGGGGGTCACATGGGAGAATTTGGGTAGATTGAAAACGAGGCGTGCTGCAGCGTTCTGGATACATTGCAACGTGATGAACAAGATGAACTGGACATAAGTGACCAACCTTACTGCCGCCTCCCAGAAGAAGGCCCGGAGTTTCAGCAGCCCTACTCCCAACACATCAAATACAGCTGCCTGGTCAGTGACCATATGCTGACCAGCTTTGATGCTGTACTTACCCTTCTAGCATCAATTCTTGAAGCGGCCCCCTCAAGAACAGTAGTAGAAAGAGTGAGAAAAATCGAGTCGTGGCTCGTCATACTGGATGTTCCCCCACGAGAGCATGGAGAGTTTGACCTAGAGTAAGGAAGTAATTTATGTTGAGTAAGTTAGTTAACATATGTAAACAATGTAACTTATGTAATGTAAGTGATGTAATTGTCAAACTGCTGCGTCGGCTACACCGTCCCTCTCCCTTTGCTCCCAACGCGCTCCACCCTCTCAACCTCCACCATTCTCAGCAGCACAGAGGAAGGAATAAAGTTACCCTTTTATGGACCATGTCAGGTGACGATGTAAGTACATTAGGCTAGAGGATGTACATATTGGCTATTATTTGCTTCAGCAACTAACAGAGTTGGAAATGAGAGGCGGTGCCAGCAGGCTTAGAGTAAAGGCCTGTCGTGTGCATGTGTGTGTGACTGGAGAGTCAAGACCATGGATTTTGGCTACTCTTGCTGTCTATAAACGGGACGGTCAAGCGGTTCCGAAGGGAGGGGGTTCACATGCACGCGCAACCAGACTGGCTATCCAAAACAAAAAAACAGAGAAGTGTGTGACATCATACTCTGCTCAGGCCGTCTTTACCACACTTGTTTCCTAACATCTAGCAAGGCTGAATATATTGGACGTTTAGGTAACCTATGTTCTTTAAATTATGCGACTGAACATAGTTTTTTTGACCCAAAGTATGATCTTTTCTGAAACCAAACCAAGTAGTTTTTGTGCCTAACCCTAAGAAAACGGTACTATCAGTTCAAAAGTCACAATATGTTATAACATTTGAACTGTTTGCCAGCAAGCTTTCATTTGTGTGTGTTTTGTCTTTTCCGGTTCTTATTTAAGTCTAGTCCATTCTAATGATTCTGTTGCATGTTCTTCTGGTGGAAAACACAACACTGCACACACTCAAACACAGACGCACACACAGGTACTGTGTATGACAGGTACACTGACACCACAAGCACAATCTGGAGGTAGACGAGGTGTGCAAGCGGTGCAGAGTGGGAGCGACTTTTTTGAAAGTCACCGTGTTGATGTTCTCTTTCACTCCAACATACAGCTCTATATCACAAGCAAGTCAGGGGCAGATGTACAATAGCAAACCCTCGTCTAGCCATTGCTTCAAATTTGACAGTTCTTTTTAGCCACCAACAGCCAAAGGAGGAGCTCCCTGATTGACTTTAGGATTGCATACAAACTGCGATTGTGTGTGTATGAAGTGTGTCTGTATACTTGCTTGTTATCCTTGTGTGTGACAGCTCAGACTGACTTTCACCAAGAGCTGAAGTAGTTTCTCTTGCTGTATATGTAAGTCAATAACTCATTACTAAAACACAATATGAAATAGTGGAATTTTTTTTTTTACCATTTGTGCCACCTGTCCCACCTCCAAATTCTTTTTTTTGTTTTGTGTACAGACTGAATGGGATTCAATTAGTTTTCTATGGAGCAACCAAGTGAGTTTCCCTCACCGTGAGTGTAAAGAGACTGGCAGATAGAAAACCTGAGAATAGAAGTGACCTGAAACTACAGACCTGTATCTCTTCTTTCATTCCTCTCTAAAACCCTGGAACGCGCCGTTTACAACCAACTGTCCTCTTATCTTTCACAAAACAAACTCCTTGACCCCAATCAGTCAGGCTTCAGGACTGCTCACTCCACTGAGACGGCCCTCCTCAGAGTGACTCAGTCCCTCCGTGCCGCCAGAGCCTCGTCCCACTCATTCTCCTCGACCTATCTGCTACGTTTGACAGAGTCAACCACCAAATCCTCCTCTCCACTCTGGCTGAACTTGGCATCGCTGACTGTGCTCTAACCTGGTTCATATCCTACCTGACAAATCACACCTTTCAGGTCATATGGAATGGCTCCTCATCCAAACCCTGCTTTCTGAAAACTGGTGTCCCTCAAGGCTCAGTACTAGGACCACTTCTGTTTTCACTATACACTAGATCACTAGGCTCTGCAATCACATCACATGGATTATTTTACCACTGTTATGCAGACGACAACCAACTGTTCCTCTCTTGTTCCCCCATCCCCCGACACCCACGTTGCCACGCGCATCTCAGAATGTCTGGCAGACATCTCCGCTTGGACAACTGCGCATCATCTCAAGCTCAACCTTAATAAAACTGAACTCCTCTTCATCCCGGGGACAGACTGCCCTCACATGGACCTGTCAGTCACTGTCGAGGACGTCACAGTATCCCCTTCATCTACTGTGAGGAACCTAGGCGTAATCCTTGACGACAGACTATCCTGCACCCCCAACATCACTGCTGTGGCCCAATCCTGCAGATTTGCTGCAGTGCGCCTCATTTTCAATCTAGCCAAATTCTCCCATGTGACCCCCCTCCTCCGTGACCTCCACTGGCTTCCTGTTGCAGCCCGGATCCGATTCGAGACCATGGTACTGGCCTTCAAGGCCATCAACGGAACTGCACCCATCTACCTCCAAACACTGGTCAGCCAACACGCCCCAGCGCAAGCACTTCACTCCACTACATCAGCTGGCCGGCTGGTACCGCCATCGCTGAGAGCAAACAAAGGCCGCTCAGCGAAGTCACGACTCTTCTCTGTTCTGGCGCCTCAGTGGTGGAACGAACTCCCGACTAATGTCAGGAGAGCAGAGTCACTCGCCACCTTCTGCAAAAGACTCAAGACTCACTTGTTCAGACTTCACCTTGACCCTGCATAGCATGACCATAGCATTTTGCCTCTGTGGTCAAAAGATTCTTGTAGCAGTAGTAAAGTGTATTTGTGCACATGAACATTAAATGTTTGTGCCAGTGTAGATAATGACTTGTACTGACATAAAGGGAAGAGGTAATTATCAATAGCTCTTACTCAAGACTCATTGACCTATGTTTCTGTTTATTTGTATTTTATATTTAAGTTCCGCCCATTTTACAGGATAAAATGATGGTTCTGTTTTATTGAAATTAACTGGAAATGTGGAAAGTAACTCAATAGTCAGTTGTCTATGGCTTCCAACCAGGATTCAAATAATTTGCCCTGTAAAGTGCCAATCAACTGGACATATTTTTTTGTATTAAGAAAAAGCATCTTGTGCAAACTCTTCTAAATGCATATGTGTATGTGCGTGCACAGCAGATAATGTGAGCCGACAGGCTAAAAACAAACTATATGAATAAAACATGGAAGATAGTCTTTTCATCTTCGCTCTGCTTTTCTAATGCTCATTACTTTGGCTGCAGTCTCTTTCTGTGTCTGTTTTTTGCCTCTGCCTCTGTCTCTCTCTCTGACTTCCCCTATATCTCTTTGTTGCTCCCTCTGTTTTTGCTCCTAACTTCTGTTCAGCACACTAGGCCCAAGGGCACAACCTTGAAACCTTGGCAAACTGTACCTTCATTAGAAAGTTTTATAGACAAATAATATGACTTTAAAACAGCTTATTAGTTAGGCATTGTTTCCATGAATCTGTTTAATGTATTATTTATTTAAAAAGGACAGTTTTAATATTAAAACAGCTTTAATATCCTCAGAGTGAAAAAAAAGTTAAAAGTAAATCTAGACAAATTTTGATTTAGGTATTATTTTTCCTTTATGAACAAATAAACAAACTAGAAAGCACTCAGAGAGCACGTTCATCTGCCAAGGCTGCACAATCCTCCAATTTTGTTATTTTATTAATGGGAAATGTTTTGTTTTTGGTTTGCATTTGGATCCTCATTAAAATATCCGTGGTAATACAATGATGTTTTAGAAAATAGCTAAATCCTGTAAACATTGGTGCTGTTACAAGAACAAATTATGCAATTTTTTTTGTGGCTGAGAAAGTATGGCCATAGTCAGAGAAGAAGTTTTTTAATATTGATATTTGTATGTCAATGACATGCAGTGAGGTTTTTGCCCAGGATAGGCCGTGACATTGTTGTGACATATGTCTACATTCAATTAATGCAGCAGGCCGAATTCATATCACCCTGTAGATGAAATATAGCCTACATTAGTCACTCAGTCAAATGTGGTGGTAATGCACAGTCAAACCTAATCAACGGACACATCTACTGTAGCTTACAATGTGTTTATACTCTGTGGAACTATACAATGCAATAAATTCCAATAAAGAAAGAGGGAGTCATTGTGATAGGAAATGCGGAAAATAAATTCTGACGCATGTTTAACATAGAAAATATCAGAGGTGGAAGAAGTACCCAGACTTTTTCTTTAAAGGTCCAATTTGGAAGAAAGTTGATTTTTGAGTCTTATTCCCAACTCAAAAACTGACACTTTGCTATTGTAAGGTGGGTCAGCCAGTATTTGATGAGGAAACATGGTAGCAAACAGTGTTTATACAAACATACCTAAAGACTAATATTGAGAAGTGTTAGGCTGTAATGGACATTTTGTGCGCTGCATGAATATGATAGGACATTGTGAGAATGTGAATGAGCCCATGATGGTGAAGCATGAATGAAACAGCTGATGTCAATCAGTTAATAGTAGCATGACTGCCGTGCTCTGCCTGAACTTAAACAGTGCTTCATTTCAGGTTTTACATCACATGGATTAAAGTTCTCCGTCGCTATGACGGATTTCCGTCATTCAAACTTCACAGAGGCGACTTATGAGATCAATGTAGATCGGAGGAGAACAAGTGTTGGCTGATTTTTATTGACAGATTGTCACACTCTACAGCCAATGGTATCATTAACAGTGTGTGCTCGCCTGACCAATGACAGTGTAGTGACCCACACAGGGCGGGATCTCAACAGGGAGCAGCGCTAAAGTTTAGCTGCTTAGCTAGCAAGGACTCGTTGTGCTGCTACGTTATCAATTAGTTTTTGAGTTTAGTCAACACGTGAGAACTCGTCTGACACGGAGAGTCTCCTGCTGTGTGCTACATGTATGAAATAACAACTATAGTCTGGACTTTGTCTGCAGTGTATCTGTGTAAACGGCTTCATTCAGCGTCTCTCCCTCCCCTCTGGCACCGTGAGTTACCATGGTTACAGGAACGCCCTGAAACTTTATAATGATGATCAACAAGAAGTTTTTGGTTAGTTTGACTGTACAGAATCATGAATGTAGCCTGATTGTAGCTCAATGCTTAAATCTTGTATTATAACATATAGAACAAAGCCTCAGAGCTTCTTTGATTACTAAAAGTATGTCAGTGATGACAGAAAGGTGATAACTCGCCATCAGACTGACAAGGCTGCAAAAGTTGCTGCTTGTATGATGTATTTTTCTGTTAAACGATAAGAGGCTCACTTTAAAAAATAGTATTATTATTAATAATAATAATAATAATAATAATAATAATTAATGATAATGATGATGAGAAGAAGAAGTAGAAAAATAGTGTACTGAAAAGGTCTGTAGATGGTTGATTATTTGGAAGAGTAAAACTTGAGAGAAACTTGGCAAAAATAAAGACAGTTTGATTTCATAGATTGAAAATTACATTGAAAAGACAAAAAACATTTTAAGTGTGAATAGAACAGCTGTTCAGATCATCCTCCTGTAAAACACTGTTGGTCAAATATTTAAACTTGATGTCTACATTAGAGAACATGGTGTGGGGTGAGGCTGTAAATCCTATCTTATTTTTTTTAGCACGTGTCAAGTAACGTGCCCTGTAACATGTTTCACAAATTACAAATTGGGAATATGACTTGGCTACAGCTCGAAAATACATTTCAGTCAAAAGATTTTTTTTTGCTTTAATCCATGATATCAACTACAGATCAAATAAATATTATGGCTCAATCCCATTTCCAATGTTTACCACGACCACTCATTTTTGAGTAGTCCCTTGCCACTCAGAACGAAGGGTAGTGGTAGTGGTTAAGACACTCATATTTTATCAGTTGTATGTCGGTCTTTATGTAAAGTCATTTCCAGTCCAGCTGCAGTGACTTCTCTTGTATCACTGTGGCAATCCTGTTATTATCATAATAACATTTGCCATTTATCTAATGGAGATAGAAAAGCATGGACACTCACAATTCATTTACAACTGCTAAAGTCATCAAATAAAAAAACAATACAGCTTTATTGCCTGCCACTATAGTGCTGCTTTATAGGCTAACATTAGCAACCTATGCTCCTACCCTGCCAGTCTGCACTGATATTAGGAGGGCGGTACCAGTTACATTTGGGGCATCGTATACCATCAAAGGGTGGGAATGCAACAAAATAAGGGACTGTCATGCAAATATCAGAAATAACAATGTAACGTTAGCTGGCTAGCTAGTTAGCTACTGAGACCTCAGCAAACTAATAGCCTAGTGATTGCGCATGCTTGTTATAAAGAAAAGGACTATAATACATTGAAACGACAGATAAATCACATTGTCCTGAAAATGTTTTCGGAGGACCATGTAGCCATAACACTTTGCCCTACCCCTCTATCTCAACAAGAATTGGGATAGGCATGAACGTGCAAACTGGAGGGGTTGAGCTAAGTGGTAGGGACAAGAGGTATATTGGGATTGAGCGTAAAACCCTTAAATTTGAAAAAGTAAACTTGCCCATTCATCTATGCATCCACCCAACCATCAAATTTCAAGTTGCTTATCTTGGACAAACAAGGTCATGATGGCAAAGCAGAGCATCTGAAATATCCCAGCAACTGTAACTCGATTCTCATAGGAATTCCTAAGCACTCTGGCCAACTCAAAGATATTTGTACCACTTGCATAGCCTGCAAAGACAACACATTATGTTTTCCAATGGTTGTGTCTGAAACACCAAAGGTACAAGGGAGTATCCTTACACTATTGGCTCCCAAAAATATTTCAACTGGTCCAGTGTCCACATAGAAGTTACTCCCACAGCTGATTTCCTCAGTCCATAGCAGACATGGACAAGGTCATGGAGGTATCGGTGCAAGGACAACAGTCCAAACATGCCCACAACTTTCTCTAGTTAATCCCAGGCTATAGGACTCTGGACAATTTCTTATTAAAAGATGCACTGGCCCAACTTTTTCACTCCTGATACCTATTCAACTCAGGGTATCTTCCAGTACCGAGTACTGATCCTATATCAATGCTTTATTTTTGTCAAACTTGAAATGTGTAAACCACACTTTGTGGAACTCATTGAAAATATTTTTTTGTAAGGTAAAAAAGAGGCCATGGGTTGTTATGGAACTTAAAGTAAGTCGGCAGCCTGCTGTGACTGAATATTAATACTGTAGCAGAAACACTGAACTTTATAATGTTATTGACAGTGAGACTTTATTAAATGTGGATCAGTCATGTCAGGGTCAATACCTCACAACAGAATTAATCAGGTCAGTATCAGAAAGAATTATCTATTTGCTGTTGTATTCAGAATTAGCCTTTAGAGACCCTTGTCAGTCAATTCTTGCGTGGTGAGACAAGGGGTAGATCAACAAGTGGCAACGAGTTTTAGAATACTTAATTTAGGAAATGTTAGTATTGACTACGCCACTAAGGGGAATTCAGGAACTCTAATCTATTTACCCACTTTAGGTACTGATAGGGTCACACAGGTTAGGGTTAGGACACAACTATTGCACAGTAGCCACCCCAACACTACACTATACTGTAATGGTTAAATTGACCACATGAAATACACATTAAGCTACTAATTAAAATAAAAGACACACATGCACAGAACAGAGGCATACTAATAATAAACCTGACAAAATACAAACAACCAAATAATTAAGAATAAACAAACCAAACATAAAAAACAGTAAAAAGAAATAGTAATAATCAATTCAAAAATAATTAGTGTAATAACAATTATTGTTATTGTTAAGAGTAAGTGAGTGAATCCCAAAAAGGTAAAATAAAAAAAAGACACACAACATTTATATTGTTGCGAAAAGAATCCATTAACACTCTCTGCCCTATTGACCAGCTGCGGTTCATTCTTTTTGGAGGCAAGCACGGACCAGGACAAAAGGCCTAACCAGCAGCAGTATGAACAAAAACAGCAGTATAAAATGAACCAAATGGATGGTAAATGACTCCTGTTTTGCGGAGCAAGGCCAGTCGGCAAACAACAGCACAAACAACACAGCAATCAGTTCAGAGATTGGCGGCCGGCGCACAGTCAGGCCAAGAGACGTGCCTGAAAAGGGCTACACTGCTGACATGCCAAGCTGTGGGCTGCGCCACCACATGAAACCCAGGCTCAAGGAAAAGGAAGGAAGCACACTTTTGAGGAGCCACTCCATGACTAGATAAAGCCTTTGGTGGCACCGCCTGGTCATTGAGGTGAGCAAGTATCCTTAAACCTAGCCATGTGACAGCAGGAAGGGGCAGATGCAGTATTCCGCCACACTTGGTTGATCTGCACTGGCTAATCATGCATTGACTAATAATGTGTGCATCCATATTACACCAAACTGCCAAAAAAAGAAGAGATCATTCTCCCTCCCTCAGACAAAGCTGTTCTCTCTCCAGTCTAAATCCCCTTTATGTTCGCTGCCATTGTTGCTCCATCATGTTTACAACATCTGCTGATACCATACTCCCCATGTAGTGTTGTTGGTTAATGCATCAAAGCCAGGATTCTGCACTAAGGGTTTCAAGTCCTGGTTTGAACTTGAAGCAGCTGCAGAGGGAAAGATTTTGTCAGCTCTGAAGTCACACAAACCCAATGGGAGATAATACCGGGAGCCAGATGAAAACCTACAACTAAAAAATGTATTTGTTAGGCTTGCCCTTAACCATTACAGGGAATCTCTCATATTGTGTTGTCTGTGTCTGCCTTTCCTCTGCCGTGTTTCTGTATTAAAATGCAAAAAAGGTAACACTTAGAATCACAGAAAATGCATTATCTTACATTTTTGGAATAGGATTGAAGATAGCAGTTTGCATCAGGACAGCTCTTTATAAGTCTTAATGCATTGCACCTTAAGGGTTTATCTGCAGGGAACCTCTGAGAAAGCCTCATCTGTGCTAAGTAGTAGTCTACCTTTATAGAATATATTTTTGTATTTATAGTTCTCTCTTGCTCTCTCTCTCTCTGTGTGTGTGTGTGTGTGTGTGTGTGTGAGAGAGAGAGAGAGAGAGAGAGAGAGAGAGAGAGAGAGAGATAAATAATTTAGCTGAATCAATGCTCATTGGGATAGAGGCAGCAGGGTATCAGGGGCAGAGGTTAGAAAACGCACATATATCAAAGACATGGACGAAGAACTTACTTTCTCTGGCTTTATTAATAACCTGTGTTCAATACCAACAGACCAAGAAGTGCTGCCTCCTCCTTCACATATATCACACACACACAGACACACACATGCAAGCATATAAGGCTCTTTGCTGTTTTGCTTAGAAAATGTTGTCTTGTGTAGGCATGGGAATGTGTATGTATGTGTTTGTGAGAGAGGACATTAAGTTAAAACACACTCACACACACTCACACACACACACACACACACACACACACACACACTGATATGACAATGATTTAAAAAGCTAAGGGTTCATCTGGATTTGATTGCACTCTCAATATATCTTGCATTCCTTTTACCACAACAGGATTTGAGCACCTTTTGTGCATCCCTTGCTGGGTTTACCTTTATATGAAACAATGAGGAAGTGTAATCTGTAGACCATGCTCTAATATTTTTCATCACAAACATGCATACATATGTGGTTATCACCACACAAAGGCAAAACTAAAGGTGGTGTCATGTGTCTCTGCTCAGAGACATTGGCATACCAGTTTGTCTTGTAAACTTGTATGCATTTTGGGTTTAAAGTTAACATGTCCAATTCACTTCATGTGTTCTGTTTAATTTGAAAGAGAGAAGGGTTGTAGGTTAGTTTGTTTGACCCTGACTTTTCAAACAAACTGATTTACCACCGTTCACTGCATCGATCCACCAATATGTTTTACATGCACCAAAGGATTTATGTGTAAAACAAGCACATGGTAGATGGAATGCAGAGTTTTGGTATAAAATGCAGCGATAAGTAGATCAACACAAAATTTATTTAACATTCAAATATACTTTGCTATGTTAGCTGAAACCAACTTGGAAACAATATTTTTATGTGAAGATTGATTCTCAGACAGAACACAGTTGGTAATACAGTACAGTAGAGAGACAATAATTAAGCTTTCTGTCCAAGTTTGATGTAAACTATGATTCAAATAAGGATTTTATCATGTATTAAGCCAAACCAAAGAAATGTTAATCAAAATATGGTTTAAACAGAAACTAAACATTAAACACTATGCCAGATATAATGTGACCTAAATTAATGACATCAGGTATAAAGAAATAACATTAAAAGTCATTGGCGTAGCCTACAATATTGATTTATGTAATTGTAATTTGTGTACTGCTCCTTTAGCAAGTGCAACAGTATCCAGCCAATCAGTGTAGCTACAGGCTGCGTACCGGTGAGAGGGGAAAAATAGAGAGCGTAAACAATAGCTGTTAGAGACAGCGACAGGGAAGTGGATACCAGCGAACCATTGTGAAGCTAAATGCAGCATGCATGGTCAAGGTTAGTTTGTTATTAACGTGGAGTGAACATTGTCACCATTTTAGGGTAAATTCAGATCAGACCGGCTTGTGCAGTGGTATGGGAGTGTCACTTCATGGTCTGTGTGTGTGACACACTTTCTGAAAGTTGGGTCGGGTTGAGTCGGGTCTAACTTTATCGGGTTGAAGTTTTTTTCAGAGCCCCCTGCGACCAGCACTGTTGCAGCCAAAACGTACTACCCTCATGAAAATGAATGGGGGAACCTTTGTTTTGATCTGAATGTACCCTACCCTGTACCTGTAACAAGTAACCTGTATTTCAGTGCTAGTTCTACACAAGACCAACCTACAACCCAAGGATAAGGACCCTGATTGATCGTGTGAGAAGCAGTAGGACTAAACTAGGGATGTGCCGATGAGATATTCAGTATCGGTATCGGTCCGATATTGGCCAAAATTGGCAGCATGTGTAACGTGACTAGGTGGAGCAAGCTAGAGTGAGACTTTCATCCGTTTTTCCACAGCACATTTGGCCATGCCAAGTCAAACCGAGCCGCGCTGATTTGCTTTTCCATCACCAGTTGAGTTGAGTTGAGCCAAGCTATGCCCACTATGTACCTGCTCCGGAGTAGGACCAACCTGAACTCTCCCTGCACTAACAAAGCCTGGTAAAAAAAGGAAAGTGCACCGACTCTAGTGTTCCATAGGTGGCGCAGATTATCACAGTCACATCGTCAGTTCCGCGCAGCGACTGGATATGTTACAGCCCTGAAACAGGGGAGAAATAATCACAACAGTGATGAAGCGTCTTTTCCTCTGCTCCTAGTTTACTGCAATGAGGAAAAATACCACGAATACCCCAGATATGTGGGTGGAGCCAGAAGCAATCAATCTCAGAGTCTTAAATCAAGATCACTCTATAGATCACAGATCAACACTACTTATGCTTAAATTTAAGAATACAGAATGAATGTAAACAATATCAAATAAACACTTTTTCAGCATTTTAACCCATTTTCAACTCTTATGAATAATCCTCTTTACCTCAACACAGATCTCAGAGTCTTAGATCAAGATCACTCTATAGATCACAGATTTAAATATTATTACAGACCATGAATTTATGTCCTTTTAATCTACAACAAAGTATAAGTGTATTAGCTTTTCAACCTGTCACAGATACACGGAGAAGATAAAAACAGCTGCACGCCCGTTTCACGTTTGGATTTTACCTGCCTAGGCCGCAGTCTTTGACCTCGCTGGACGGGCCAAGATTGCCCTGTGTTTACCAAACATGTTCCGGATCCAGAGGAGAGCTTTGCACAGCTTTGCATCCCAGTCTCTCATCCCTGCAAAAGGAGGTTTCCCTTCAGAAAACTGCTGCTTTGACCCGTTTTCTTTGCCCACGTTGACTCCGTTGGTTGAACAGCCATCGCAGGACGCTGCAACGCCTTTAATCCACGCCGAGGAAGTGAGCTGGATAAAAAAAGACACACTATCACAAGTGAGGCTTAATTAGTGTCGGGGCAGATACTAGAAATTGTCTTGCAGACATTGCATTGCATTGTAGTAAAAGTGGAGCTTGGTTAAACTTTTGTGATGTGCAACCCAATATTTTTTCTGTCGGGACCCTGTGTGTTGGCACTGTGTTTTCATGGAGAGCTAATGACAGTCTGAACATGGCCTGACTTATTAAAGTGAAGACATGTTAAGTAATTGCTTTTGGTGAGAGGAGTTTGATCTTTAGTAGTTAATAGGCCTATTGATATTGGATTGAAAGAGGAGAGATAGTACCACTGCTAATGAAAAGAGCTGTAAGTCCATGTTTCTTGGACTTTGATCCCTCAGTTTAACCTGTTATGTGCTATGCTGCAATTTCATTACATTGTCAGACAATCTTAAGGCATAGACCAGACAGGTAAATAATGGAAGAAAAAAATAATTAATTTGACAGAAATCAGAGGAGATCTCAAAACAAATTCTGGAATTTAAGAAAATCTAAGGCCTGCAGAACAAAAAATATCTGTCAGGCCAAGCCTTTTTGTTTCTCCACAAATTCTTTTTCTGCCAAGGGCGAGTGGAGAATACACAGCGAGGATCTGTTGAAATAATGAGGCAGTCTAATGTATGGTAAGCCAAGCAGGAGGCTCATTTCAAGAGTATTTGAAAAGAGATCAGTGTGAGAGCCATTTCTCAGATTGATAATCACTCCAAAGAATAGAGCATCTGCAGCTGTCCAGGGTATGCGGGCCAAACAAACAAGTCGAGAGAAAGTAAAACCAATATTTATGAGCCTGTTGCACGTACAGACACAAACAGAGGGACTGACACCTGTCTTTTAATGACAGAGAGAGAGGGAGAGAGAGGGGGGAAGAAAGAGAGAGCCGCAGAGCAGAGAAAATTACATCTAATTTGTTTTGCAGATAAATTAAGAGGAAGTCTTATCTTTATTGTAACATGACTCATTGACTGGCCTCAGACTCAAAACCCATTTCAATTAAGAAGGACATGTTTTTTCTTTAATTTATTATTTCCTTTGTTTGTTCTTTCCTTCAGTGATTCTATTTCTGCTTTCTTATATAACAGTAGTGATGTAATGAATGGAAAACATGGGGTCATTTTTCCTTCCATCATCTTTCTAAGGACAAAGTATATCAGCCAGACAGAGGGGCAGACTTTTTATTGTGGCATAGATACATGGAAACTGTTGGCCAAGACACATCATACTCTCCTGTGGATGTTTACTGAAAAACAAATGAATGTGTTTCAGTATCAGCGGCTCTTCAGGGCAATGTCACGTCATGGCTGCTCTTTGAATGATAACAGATTCATGTTGGCATGTTATTGTTGTGGCACTGGAGACTGGCACTGAGTCCAGACATCCTGACCATGATGCCAGCATTCATGTCCAGATTTGTGGAAGGATCCATGAGGGTCAGAGACAAGGGAAAGACAATGACGAGATGGATTGGGTCATGAGGTGCGGGCTGGCGCATGTGTGTCAGTGGTTTTCCAGTTCCACTTATAGGCAAAGTATGCACACTAGTACATTGGAGGATTTATCAGAGTGGCATACCTGCCCAGTAAATATGTTATTTTTGAACAACAACAGATTTATTTCTCTGTGAAGATGTATACTTAACTTACTGGACTGAAAGGGAAATGAAACTCGCAATAACAACTTTTTGTGCTGCTTTTAAGCAAGCTGCTGAACTCCCCTGACCACTTCAGTGGAGCTGTTCAGTGCCCAACAGTAGAAGAGTATGATTGTACTAAGCAGCTGTGAAGCTGGGCATTGCCACAACAGTTCTTTGTCAGCCCTCTCTATAAAGTCTAAAAAATAGTTGGCATTTTAGTCTAAAACTTAAAATGCTGGTGTGTACATTGACTTTCAGTTAACTGGAACACAAGCTGCCTGTGAGTACAGAAGCATATAATTGTGTATAGCGCAGTCTGTTTGTACAAGAGAACTTTACTCTGAAGTGCAGACCCTTAACAGAAGTTGGGATACTTTTGTTGAGAAACTTTCCTCAGTAAATCAACTGGCTAAATATAATATGTGTGATGCTGTTAATATGCAGAATGTTAATCAAACATGCAACTTTTTGAGGTGACCCTAACTCCTCTCCCGTTAGGTAAGTCACCTGTTGTCATATTAGTTAGTGTCTGTGGTGTCACATGGCTGTCTGTGCTGACTGTGTTAAATGAGTGGAGTAGAGCAGCAGCAGCACATTCAGTCAACCAATCAGCTGCCAGGCAGGAATGTGAACGAGATGTGAATGTGTGTACTTCACAATCACTGATTCCCATTATTTGTCCAGGGTAGCTCTCTAGGTCTTTGATTGTATTCTAAATTATTAACTTATCTATTGACTATATCAATCTTTTCTAAAAGCTGCTCCCATTCAAAGTTCAGAATATGCAGAAATAATAATAATAATAATAATAATAATAATAATAATAATAATAATAATAATAATAATAATAATGATAACAATAATGATATCAATATCAACAAAAACAAAACAAAAATACAAGAAATGTACATATATACAGAGAAATAATGCCACACTCAGAGCGAGGAGTTGAACAGTTTGATGGCCACAGGCAGGAATGATTTCCTGTGGCGCTCTGTGGTGCATCTTGGTGGGATCAGTCTAGTGCTGAATGTACTCCTGTGGCTGACCACCACGTCATGGAGTGGATGGGAGCCATTGTCCAAGATGACATGTAACTTGGACAGCATCCTCCTCTCTGACACCACCGTCAGAGTCCAGCTCCACTCCCACAACGTCACTGGCCTTGCGGATCAGTCTGTTCAGTCTGTTTGCGTCCGCTACCCTCAGCCTGCTGCCCCAGCACACAACAGCATAGAGTTTAGCACTGGTCACCACAGACTCATAAAACATCCTGAGCATAGTCCGGCAGATGTTGAATGACCTCAGTCGTCTCAGAAAATAGAGACGACTCTGTCCCACGACCAAGCTGCTCCAAGACGAGTCTCTCCAGAGTCTTCATGATGTGGGAGGTCAGTGCCACAGGTCTGTAGTCCTTGAAGCCACCGGGATGTGTCGTCTTCGGCACAGGGACAAGGCAGGACGTCTTCAACATCACAAGGACCCTCTGTAGACTCAGGCTCATGCTGAAGACATGGTGAAGTACTCCACATAGCGGGGGGCACAGGCTTTGAGCACCTTGGGGCTGACACCATCAGGACCCACAGCCTTGCCCGAGTGGAGTCTCACCAGCTGTCTCCTAACATGGTCAGCTGTGATGTTTACTGTAGAGGTGGTGGGTAGGAGAGGGGGAGGTGTAGAGTCAGTTGTAGTGTGTAGTGAGTTTGGAGACCAGGGGAGGAGGAGTGGGGATGGATCTCACAGGAGGATGAAAGGCTGTAAGGAGGAGGAGGGGGTGGAGAAGGTGGTAGTTGGTAGACGACAGTGGGATTGATGGTGGTGTTATCAGGGGGTGCAGGGGCCTCAGTATCAAATCTGTTATTATCTGTATTCCAGGGTTTCAATCCTCTGTATCCCTTACACATAAGTGGCACACCACAGTCTTTAAAATAGCTTTCCTTGAAAAGATTTTGAAATCAAAGGTTCACTTCTATTTTAAATTGATGAGATTATAGCATTTTAAAAATAGCTTATGAAAACGCTAATGAGAGTAAGTTAAATTTAGCTTGACTCAATTTCTAAGCTTTCATTTAAAACATCCCTTACATATTTAAACAGTTATAGCATAGATATTTAAATCAGTGTGCGTTGTAATCTAGTAACATCAAGCAGGCTGTTGCAACTTTCCAATGAAAATAGTTGGTAACACTGGGCGTACCAAGTTTTGGATTGCTCCAAATGATTAAGCGATGTGCATGGCCTTTGCAAGACCAAAACACACATACCTGCCAACATCAGGCGGTGACAAGGAGAGAACTATTCTGGGGTACTTGCAAATGACCTACCCACAATACAAGGGCAAACATTGTGTGTGTTTGTGTCTGTGTTGACTAGCCATCATTGCCAGGTAGACCTTCAAAATGAAGAAGAGGAAGGATGAAATGATGCAGGATTACAGTCAGGGTGGAGACAAGAGGACAGGCGACATAGAAGGCAAATGTCCTTAAAGCGTCTTGCATATTTCCATCAAGTTAAATAACATTTGTAAGTGCATTTCTTCATATTGGGACCTGTTTCATCCATTTTCTGCAGCAAACTGAGCAGAGCGGAGGGCTTGAGCGAGCAAAGTGATGAGTGACGCACGTCAGGCAGGGTTGTTTGCACGCTGCATGCCCACCCCTGCCTCTGGGTTGGGTTGCCAGACACTACAACACACATCCCACACAGAAACGTAGAGGGGCACGGCTTAGCATGCAGTCAGTTTTATCCATGAATGTATTATTTAGACCTGGATACGGTGGTGGTGTTGCTCAGCCTTGCCCAAGGCAATTGCTGTGGAAAATTCCCCTGCGGTGCAATAAGCATTTTCCCCATAGACCCCCATTATAAAAGACGTCTGTAAAACTCTTGACAGGACACCTTGAACAGCAAATAAGGTCAATTAGGACTCCTTCTATTATGAATATTTGATCTATGGTGGTTTTATATTTGTAGAACTTTTCTGGATCCGAGAAAATTGATTTCAAAATCTCTGATGTCATCACAATATAAAGTATATGGGTTGGGCGGGAAGAAACACTACTGTGCATGTTCAGTAGGCTGCATACCCAGGATGTAAACCCAGGAGCTGGAAACATTTCACATTGGACTGAATTGGCACCGTCTTTGGGTCCAGTATTGAGTTCTATAATACATCCATGGTTATATCACCTTACATATGGGATTAGAATGGGGGCATGCTGGTAAAGTTATCCTCGTTATTACATTATGTTAAAACCATATAGATGAAACTGTCTGTGTTTGTATAGCATGTTCATACTTCATATCCAAATTTGTTGTTAACTTTGCTGTCTCCAAAATATTACCATTCTGCCATGCCCGAGTAAGGCACGATAATTTATGGAAATTTACCCTTTTAAAAACACAACAATGATCCTGTTTTCATCCTGAGTCATGCTTCAGTTTTATGCATAACACCTTGTTTGTGTTAAACGCTCTTTATCCTCTTTTATCCTTTCATATTAAAAGGTAAAAACATCTCAGTAACTGCTGCATCATTTTCTGGTGAGCCATCTCTATCCCTAGTTCTGGTTATTACCTGATTTGTTATGTCCTGAAATGATCATAAGTAATTTGATTGGACAAGCGGCATTCCGTGAGTGCTGTCATGGAAATGACATAGATGGATATATTTCCACACATCTGAGTAAAATTATGACTGGTCCTCAAAGGAAGACGAAGTGAAAGAAAGAGACCCAGATACTAAAGCGAAAACCTCCAGGTGTGCTCATCTGACATCAGCCAACCTTGACAAATTAGAGAGGAGCAAAAATGAAGCTCACACTGTAAGGCAGAGAACATGGGCTTTGAACTGTTTTCAGACTTGGCTAAATCTCAACAATATAACCAACAACTACTAGTCCATTAAGAAGATTGATCTGAATACATTCTTGAGGCAGTTATATGGATCCATCCGGACAACTAAAGGGAAGCTCTACAGCATCAGCAGCTACCTTGTGCTCCAGGCTGGTTTAAACGTTCTATCAACAAACCTCTGGAATTTAATGCAGGACCCAGAATTCACATCAGCACATCAAAGGTGTTTGCGAACAAGCTTAGAGGGGCAGGGAAAGACAAAACAATACACTAAAAAAAGTATTTTACCATAGCTTTCGATTAAGAAACAAAAAATCATTGAGACCCACTGAAAACAGACAGAAAGAATTATAGGCCCCGTGGCATCGCTTAAAAACTACCTCAGCAAAATATCTCCTGATGCAATAGTCCTCTCTGCTCTCTCCTCTTTCCTATCTGCAGTCCAGGAGGATAACAGCTACGACAGACTACTTGTGGTATACCACCATTCACCTGGGATTGAACCAGCTGTCACAGATGTTACCCAGGAAGTGCAAAGAGGCAGGGACATGCATGTCTTACACCAACCACAGCCCGAGAGCCGTCATTCAGACACTGTCTGAAGCAGGACTTGAGGCGAAATAGATAATGGTAGCGAGTGGGCACAGGTGAGATGTTTTATATACAGAGAATATAGCTACAGAGATTATGTTGTGAATTGTCTTTATAAATTGCGGAATGTAAAACAATACCTTAAAAACTTGTATGTCTTTCAGGTCTGAAAGGTTGCTTAAAAGTTACTGGAGACCATCCATGGAGAGCAGGAAGCAATTGAGCCTCCGGTCTGTTCAAGCTGTTGCCTCCAAAGTGACTGTCAACAGACTCTTATTTCTCTGGTTGCACAATTAATGGAAACATACAGATAAATCTAATGATACAAAAGAGCTTGGCCTGCAATAGTATGGAACGTCAGACACTAGTGCTGGTGCTAGTGTTCCAGATATTATAATAATATTATGTTTTGACTGGCAATAGTCCAGTCCAGTTGCGGCACTATTTGTGTTGGCAGAGTCTAATAAATGATTAACAAATCATAATCTGTTGGCGCTAATTACTGTCAGCTAAAACATGGTGCGTGTAGAACTGTTGTATAAAAGCAGTATCACCCTCGAGGTCATTATGTTGTACTAAATATCAGCACAGCTGTGATTAACTTTAGCACTCGACCTGCAGCCTCCGGCCTTCACCCAACTCACAGCCGTGCTGATATCCAGTACATCAATCCCTCTTGTGCGATTTGCTTAATTAGCTTGTGCAGTACATATTTCTATTGTACTGTTGTAAGTTTAAAGCCTCTTTTTGCAAGTAATTTCCTCTAATCTAATCAATGTCCAGGAGCTCGTCCACAACTCCACCTTTTATAGACATGCACTGTATACTGTACATCCTTCACTCTTTTCAGTTCAGTTTGTTTTTTTTCTGTGCCACCTCCAACCTGCCTCTCATTTTGGGCGTGTTGTGCCTTGGAATCACGTCAGAAGTCCTGATGCTTCTCCACACTGCTGTCAGCCTAACACTAAAGCCGTGATCACACCTAATTTATCCTTTTGTTTCGTCTTTTGAATGTACAGTTGCACAGTATCATAAGATCATGTGCTCCTGTTGGATGTACAGTATCAAGGGGAAAAATCACCACTATTAAAAGCATGTTTAATATCCGCTGATACTATCTAAATGTGCTAAAAAGAACTGTACTTCTAGGTACATACACACATGATGACTTGAATGACTTGTCTGTTTTTATTTTGATGGTTGAAGTTATTTTTATTAGTTTTTTTTCCTGGCTGTCAGTATTTCACTGTTTAATGTAATACGTGATGGGCAAGTAATTCTGTATGATTTAAAAAATATATATATATATTACATTAACACCGATAATTATAATCCAAATTTAATGTAATTTCATACTTTTTAAATAGGTTAGACTAAATGGCCAATAATATCACTATTTGACAGGTACCAATACATTGTCTTTTCTTTTTATCAAGACCGGATACTTCAGGTAAGACTGCTGTATTCTTGCTTGAGACTTGGACCAAATTACTTGAGTGACATGTCTACCATAAATTGGTTCTCTAAAACTTTTACAACTAAAATGCTTTATGGTTGTAAAGACAAAAGTTACATGTATACATGTAAGGCAAGGCAAGGCAAGTTTATTTGTATAGCACAATTCAGACACAAGGCAACTCAAAGTGCTTTACAGGGGCAAAAAATTACATTAAAAGAAATTAAAAATTGCATTTAAAATACATTAAAACAAAACATTAAAACAAGTTAAGAAATAGGAAAGTAGGCTAAAATAGAATAGGTTTTTAAAGAGACAAGAATAGAAAATAAAAGTCACAGTGCAGTTCAAAGCCTTAAAATTGCTTCAGTGAAAAGCAGTGGCAAACAGAAAGGTCTTCAGCCTTGATTTAAAAGAGGTGAGAGTTGGAGCAGACCTGCAGTTTTCTGGAGGTTGTTCTAGATATGTGGTGCATAATAAGTGAATGCTGCTTCTCCATGTTTAGTTTTGACTCTAGGGACTGAAAGCAGACCTGTACCTGACGATCTCAGAGGTCGTAACGTGGCAGCAGATCAGAAATGTATTTTGGCCGGAAACCATTCAGTTTTATAAACCAACAGCAGGATTTTGAAATCTATTCTTTGACTGATAGGAGGCCAGTGTAAAGATCTAAGAACTGGAGTGATGTGATCTACTTTTTTGGTTCTTGTTAGGACTCGAACAGCAGCGTTCTGAGTCAGCTGCAGCTGCCTGATGGAGAGTCCTGTAAAGACACTGTTACAGTAGTCGAGTCTGCTGAAGATAAATGCATGGACAAGTTTTTCCAAATCCTGCTGAGACGTAAGTCCTTTTATCCTGGATATATTTTTAACATGGTAGTCGGCCGACTTTGTAATTGACTTAATGTGGCTGCTGAAATTCAAGTCTGAGTCCATGATTACACTGAGGTTTCTGGCTTGGTTTGTAGTTTTCAACATTACAGATTGAAGCTGAGCAGAGACTACTAGTGTTCTTCCTTGGCTCCAAAAACAATTATTTCAGTCTTATCTTTGTTTAACTGAAGAAAACTCTGACACATCCAATCATTGATTTGTTCAACGCATCTACTCAGCGTTTGTATGGGATTATAGTCCCCTGGTGATATGGTTATGTAAATTTGTGTGTCATCTGCATAACTATTAGAGTTTAGATTCTCTGCCCGAGCCCGAGCCCGAACTTGACCCGAACCGGCCCACGGGCCGGGTCGGGTCGGGTCGGGTCGATATTTCCCGCTACTATCTTCGGGCCGGGCCGGGCCGGGCCCTTGATCAAGCATTTGTGTTTTTTTTTTTTTAATCATTACTTTGTTCATTTGCGATCCATTCCATTCTGAATAAACAAACAACGCAGTTTACATGCTTCGTCCTTGTTGCATTATTCATTAAGATAATTCTAAACAGATTTCTGTAGTTCAAACAACTCGGAATTGTAGTTGAGAACGTCAGTTATAACAGCCCACTGTAACGTGGGCTGGTGAAGGGGAAGGTGAGGGTCCACTTTAGTGCGGGTATCTCTGGTTACTCAAGAGACGGCAGGCAACATGTGGGGGTTTCCGCACGGCACTTTTATTCATAATACTGACCATACCATGCCAGGTCTCTATGGCACTAGATGTTACAGGTATACACGCAAACGAACACAGGCCGAGGTTCTTGCACCAACACTTTACAAGATAAAGACAAACTAAAATGGGGAGTCTTCGCTCTGTTGGCAGTATCCTTTCTCACGGGGAGCAGAAGTACACCTGCTCTTCTTCATCGTACAGGTTACATTACCCACTAAACAAAAGGAGGCGCCACCTAGTGGTGCAACATTGAATAACTCTGACTGTTACACCACATATTAAAAAATTGTCGGGTTTAAATCAGGCTCGGACTCACAATTACAGTTAATGTGTCGGGCCGGGCCGGGCTCAGACACAACGTGCATGGGCTCGGGTAGGGTCAGGCTTGATTTTTTGGGCCCGATCTAAGCTCTAATAACTATGGTAACATATTTTGTTGTTTTCCATTATCTGAGCTAGAGGAGGCATGTAAATGTTGAATAGTAGAGGCCCCAGAATGGAGCCCTGGGGTAGTCCGCTTGTCATTTTCATCCGCTCAGATGTGTAATTACCAATAGACACAAAGTAGTCTCTATCATTTAGATAGGATTTAAACCAATTTAGTGCTGTACCAGAGAGTCCCACCCAGTTTTCTAGTCGGTCCAGTAGTATGTTGTGATCGACCGTGTCAAACGTAGCACTAAGATCCTGTAATACTAAGACTGAAATTTTGCCATTGTCTGTATTTAAATGAATGTCATTGAGGACTATGACTATGTAGGCATTTTTTTAAACCTAAAAACAACCCCACATAGTTGAAACAGTTGCAATACCTTAACCTCCTCAGATATATCCCCCAACTTGCTATGCACTGTGGAGTTGGGGAATGTAACCTAAAAATGGATCCTTCACAGTAACATATAAATCCAAAACAAATGACAGAAAATTCCACTTCTTCATAGTCCCACTGTTCCAAGCCTGTGGCGGTGAAGCCAGCCTGCTGTTGTGATATCACACTGATATTTGACAAAGTCACAGACACAGAGACACATCGTTCTGCACTGTATGACTGTCATTAATATTCAGTGGAGAGGCTCCTCTCTACTTCTACCTGATGCCCACCCTCTATACTTAAATCCTTTTTATTTCCATAGTAACACACATTAAAAAACATCCCAGTGCCCTTTGGGGAAAATGTGGACCCTTCAATGGACCCTTCACATAAACTCTCTCAGCCTCTCTGTCTCACACACATGCACACATACATTCAGTCAAACACACACTGGGGACTCCTGATGTATTTTTTTGTGAGGGTGTTTGTTATTACAGAGCCTGTGTGTGTGTGTGTGTGTGTGTGTGTGTGTGTGTGTGTGTGTGTGTGTGTGTGTTTGTGTGTGCGTGTGCATGTGTGTGTGTGTTTGTGAGCACAATTCCTGCATTATTCATTAATCTCATTGTTTTTACGGGTCCTCCCCTCAGACCACCAGTCTTCATGCATTAAGATACGACTAAGACAGACTTGCATACACACACTACTCACACACACACTCAGCAGGTATACATCTGAATTCTGGTTTCATTAGACAGTTCCTAATAGTTGTGGTGAAGGCACAGTAATTAATTGCCTCTGGTGCGAGCATATGCCTAAGGGTGCTATGTGTACCGCCTGCTGCCATTCAATTCACTATCAGCGACATACTGTAGGTGTTTGTTACTGATAAAACATCAGCGTCCCAAGCCACAATGGTGAAACCTCAAACTCAGTTCCCTTTCGTGAGCTGCAGGTTAATGTTTAGGTTTTGAGCTACTTTAATTTGGAGCTTCACACTAACATGAGATGTTTGTGTGTCAACATTTTATGCAAGTCAGGTATAATGATAGTTAGCTGCGGTACACAGGTACAAGGCCATCCAAAGCAGACGCAAGCCATTAGCAGTAAATTGGGTTACCAATTAACCTCACATGCTTCCATCCATCACCATCATTGCATTAGTGCATACCTGCATGGAACTCACTGGAAATAAGTTTGCTTTATAATCCTCAAGGGTTGACTTCAGAAGGAACGAGTGGGATAGTCATCCTGGACCTTAGACCTCCAGGGTCCAAGCAGAGTGTGTTATCAATCATGGAGCAATTATATTTATAAGTAATAAGCAGAGCCCAAATGTTACATTTGACTATGACTCCTGGGAAAACTAATATCTCAATGACAGATGGTTCCCTTCTCCCTTCCTCTAGTGTGCTGTGGCATACACATCTGCCCAAGTTCCAGTTTAGAATGACTTCACATTAATGAACAGCAATCAACACACCTGAGTGTTGCAGACAATGTGCCATACTGTACATATGCATAGGCATTATTAGGCCAGGGTGTCTGAGGCTACAGCCCTGATCTCACAGAAAAAAACATATAATAAAAATATAACCTTAGTTACATTTTTATTATACGTTTTTTTCTGTGAGATCAGGGATGCTCATTAATGTGAAGTCATTCTAAACTGGAACTTGGGCAGATGTCTGCAACACTTTTCATTGAAAATAATATGGTATTATTGATTAGATACAAGTATTATGTGGGTTTACTTTGTGTCATTCAAGCAGCAGATCTACTTCACACTACTGGGCACATGTTGGAGTGTGCAAAAGAGAAAGAAAGAGGACAAGAGAAAGCACACCAAGGCTTTTCATTGTTGGCATCTGGTGGTAGCTAGCTATCTAATTCAAGACTTGAAGGCTATTTTCATTCTTCATAGAAACATGAAACTTGGTACAGTTGTACAGTTTTGGGCCCTGAAAATTTTCAGATATGGAGCCATTGCAAAAATGTCATGTGACTGTCATTGTGCCCTTTTAATTTCCACCATAACTGAAATATGTATTTTGTATCATAGCTCCTCAGCCAAACATGACAACATAGAAAAGGTGATGTCTACCCCGATGTTTTGATGGTCAAGGATTACAATGATACCATATGCAATGTCATAAACTGTTCAGGTGAACAGCACATGCTAAATTCTGTTATATTGTGAGAAGGAAGCCACCAGCCACGATTCCCATTAACATGTTGACCCATGAGTACTCAGTAGTTATTATTACATTATTACATAAGTTCTCAGTAACCATGGGTCAGACCACACTCATCTTCAAACTCACCCTTCATTTTGACCTCAACTACACATCTGTAAAGTTTCATGACTGCATCTTGCAGATATGGTGCTATCACATTGACAATATGTGCTCACAGGCAGACATATCACCTGGCAAAGTACTCAAAACAGCTTCTGTGACTGGTTCCCGCTACAGTAGGTGTCCAGGACCCCCTATTACCATGATGACACACACACAGAGACTCCCAAGGTGAAAACATAACCAGCCACGCTGTATCTGAGAACCTTGGCCAGACTTAATAATAGTATCATGTCTGCATGCATGTTGTGTAGAACATTTTGTGAATTAACCCTGATAAAACAGTGACTAGACATTTAGATTTTTTTCTCCTTCAGATGTAAGTGGACAGCAGAGCCTTGACCTGAGGAGTTGGCCCTCCCGTGTTGTGCCATTCATTTATGGAGAGGTTGTTTTGTCTCCCCAATATACAAATCTGTGCAGTCCTGGCTGCATTGAACAGCATGAACTACATTACTCTGTTTATGCCTGGGTGTTTTGTCCTTAGGATCAACAAGTTTCTGCCTCAGTGTGTTGGTAGGTTTAAAGTGAACCGGGACATGATGTTTATTGAAGATCCTCCTGAGTTTCTCAGATGTTCCTGCGACATAAGTAATGACAATGTTGTTTCGTTTTCTCTTTCTCGTCTCCTCCTCTCTGTCTGCTCTGGATCTTTAAGAGGTTTTGACAAAGGTCCAGTTTGGGTAGCCACAGGTTTTAAGTGCTCCCCCGATGTGCTTCTGTTCCCTCTCCTTCCCCTCTTTCACTTGTGGGCATGGTCTCAGCCAGATGGTTTAGGGTTCTGATGACCCCCAGCAGTGCCGGCCCAGACCAATTTGGTGCCCTAGGCAAGATTTTAGGTGGCGCCCCCTTGCATCGCATACACTTACACAGAAACTGCATGTATGTATTAAATATTTGAAAAGTGCATCTGAAGAGAGAAGAGAAGTATATGTGACCACTGGATGTTACATTTTAATAAAAAACAGATGCTTGGTGTGTGCTATACATAAGACTAATACAGACTAATAATGAAAATACGATGAGATTCATTCAACTTTATCGTCATTGCAATGCAATTCAGTCTAACCAGAATGCAAAAAGCAGTAAAGTGCCGTGAAATTAATATATATATAGCCTATGAATAATATGGGAAAGCTAAGGTATGGAGTATTAACAGTAATACACTTTAACTGCACTTTAACACTGATGTAAACTTTAACAAACATAAACTGTGACACAATAAACCAAAGGCTTACAACTGCCCTATTACTTATAAAGGGGATAGAAAACTAAAAGCATTTTAACCGACATACAAGCAGGAAAACACAGCCAACAGGTTAAAATAACACCTGAACAGGCCTGACGTTAACTTTCCAAATGTCCCTGATGAATTCAAGGTGGGAGTAACATTAACTTACGTCGACTCAGCTATTTACTGATTAAACAATGCTACTATCATCCGAAGTAAGCTAGCAAGTTAACACTCTGCTCCAACAATGGTAACTACGATGCATTAAACTTTTAATTTCATTCACTTCATCACATTGACGTTACTGTACCTCTTTCCTTTTCACGTTTTTCCTCCCCTGCTTTCTTTCTTTTCCTTCCCTGGGCGCCGGATGGTTTCAATCTTTTGTACATTGTGGTTCCGCTACAGTATCAATAAATCTCTCTCTTGGTCTATGGGTCAGGGTCCGGTCAGATTCAGGCAGCTCGCCTCTCGACCCCGCTCCCCACCCTCACAGAGGGCAGGTACAGTGCAACGAGCCAGCCAGGAACCCAGAAAAAAGGCCTCTCTATTATTTAATAGGCTTTGCTATGGAGTTATGTTGCTGTGGGCTTATATAATATTTAAAAATAATAGTAGTAATAGCACTTTTTTTTTTCTCCCCCCCGTTTGCGGCACCCCCCGTGGATGATGGCGCACTTAGCATTCGTCTATACAGCCTATGCCAAGGGCCGGCTCTGACCCCCAGCTTGTGCTGCAGTGGGTGATGAGAGTCGAACAGCAAGTACTGATCTGTGCGTGTAAGTTTGCTATACACCTCAATGTTGAGGCTTCTGTCTTCTTCAATGTGTGTGTGACATCTTCCCGTGTGAACTTGATGTTATTGTCCACAGCATTTATATGTTCTGTGAAGGCTTCCACTTCCTTCGCTCTGATTTTGACCCAGATGTCGTCCACATACCTGAACCAGTGGCTAAGAGCAGTTCCTGTGAAGGTAATCAACATGGAAGAAGTTGAGAGCAGAGCCTTGATTCAGTTGTGGAACATAACTAAGTACATTCACTCATGTACTTTACAATTTTAAGGTGTTTGTTCTTAACTTTCTGAATCATGCTTATTTATTTACTCTGCTACATTGCAGAGGGAATCATACTTTTTACTTCACTACATTTATTTGACAGCTTTAGTTATTGGATACTTTGCAGATTTAGATTGTTAATACAAAATATAAATCAACTTATAAAGTATGATATATTGTTACGGACTGAACCACCCAGCAGTAAATAAAGCAAATGAAATTAGTTACAACTTTCCCAGCTATTACATTAGTGATGCTTACACATAAATGCATCACTAATAAGATAATATATATTTCTCTGAACTAAGCCGCTCTGCATAACGAATACTTACTTTTGGTAATGCTAATACTTATGTAGGCTACTTTTACTAAAGTAAGATTTTAAATGCCAGATTTACTTTTACAATTTACAATACTACAATTTTTACACTGTGGTGTCACCAGTTTTAATTATGTAAAAAATTGGAATATTTTTTTTGTCACTGATTATAGTTGTGTAATTTATACCTGGCCAGCTCCCAAAACACACCAGTGTGGGGCACACAGTTTGAGAATCGCTGGTCTTGCTCGTCTGTACTCACTGTGTTATGAATGTAGAACATTGTAAAGAAACACAGTAAGAATAAAGGATTACCTTAACCTTTTCATTATGTCCAGGACAGAACAGACAGAGGAGGGTATCAGATCAGATAAGGTGCAGAGTTAACACAGTTTGTCACTATTCAAATGTGTCAGAGCACAGTGTCTCAGAGCTTATATTCATTTTACTTGAAAAACTGTCTATAAGTTGTTTACAGTTGCACCAAAGAGACATTTCCCCTCACATGATTTCAGATAAATAACTGTTTGAGGCCCAAAGAGGTTAAACTCATCAATATTTCACACAAATGCAAAGAATAATTTTGAAAAATGAATCCAAATATATGTAGCAGAACTCTAGACCCCTCAGATTTATCCTGTGAATCTTTCAAAGCAGTTCAAACTTACTCTACAAACTAGGATTTTAAATGCAGGACTTTTACTTGTAATTAAGTATTTTTACATTGTGGTATTGATACTTTTACTTAGTAAAGGATCTGAGTACTTCTTCCACCACTGTCTATACTGATGTCAAAACACATCTCCATAACTAATCGTCCATTATCTCACTGCACCTGACTGAGGACCAGTTTTAGCTAACATTAGATGACATTTTATATTGAAATGCTAAGCCATAGACACACGTTGGCATTAGACCCTTGACACAATGTAATTCAGAAAATAATGAAGGTAAGAAAGTAAAGTGTATTAAATCTAGCTAGATAACAGCGTTTTGTGCACCACGCTTGAACAAGGGCCAGCAACTGACACAGGCAGATGAGACATTCACATAAGGTAAGGTTATGAAATGGTATGGTCCACTTTAGGGGTGTCTGAAATTGTATTATAAGATTTTTCTTGGCAGAAATATGGGAAATATAAAGTAATGTTTGCGATTACATGTAAGAAGGATAAATGTTTAAGTTAAAAAACACAACAGCAAGTCAGAAAACACAATTGTCTGTTGGTCACGTCACAAATGTACCTGTAAAAGACAAACGTAAAACAGAGTGTATGTTCAGACAGTTAAGGTATAAGTACTAATTTACAGTAAGCAACATTATGTGACAGGGACAAATAAATAACATTAGCAATATTTACCTGAGCAAAATGTCACGGAAAACTTTGATATTGTTTGCTGATGCTGCTCATTCTTCCAGATTCCGGATGAGATTCCTGCTCGAACATCGGTGGTTGTGAAGTTAGTGAGTTAGTTTATAAACAGTTATTGTGGTGAAATTTATGGTAGAAATACAGCTAACTGGGTCCAATCACAACAGTGTGGCTGCTGAATTTCCCCTTGCTAGCACTAAACTGAAAGGACAAACACGTTCGAACCAGAAGAGGGAAAATGGGCCCTCTCACTTCAATCACTTCTTCTTCAGTATAATCAGTGTGGTCAGCATGGACCTCCGCGAATTTCCCACTGTTATTGACACTGATCTGCCCAATCAGATTCAACAAGTCCCGCCCTTTCTGGTTGACACAATTCTAATGTAATTTCTGGTTAATGTTGTTGTGGTTTTGGAATTTGCAATCGTGCTTTCCAACTTGCTGTTGTGGTTTCTGTCTTGCTTTCTCTTGTGTTTTCTGACTAGTTGTGTTTTTTAACTTGACGTTGTCATTCGTATTTGCTGTTGTGATTTGCACCTGTTGGCCAACCATACCAAGCTGTTGTTTGTACCTCTTTTGGGGGTTCAAGTCTTAATTAACCCATCACCCCGCAATTCAAAAATTCTAACTAAAGAGTTACAGATTCACGGTTCTAATGGACAGTGATGACATGATATTCTACTTTTTTTTTTATTTAAAGGACATAAATGTAATAAAATGCCACAATAAACTGCCTTTAAAGGGAAAATAATATTTGCTTATAATATAATTAAATCATAGGGCCGTGCACATAAGCCAGTTAAATGTATGGTAGTTTATGCATTTAAAACTAGTAACTGGTAACACTAAAATGTATAGTCACAAGGGGAATCTCATACTAGAAGCAGAATATAAATGCAAATCAAAGTTCTAGTTTCCATAAGAGAAATAAGCACTTGTGGTTGAATGTCTGTATTAGTTTATAAGACTTAAAGGGCTTTTCAAAATTGTGCTCATGGAAGTCAGAGGTATTACTGTGACAAGCCTGTATTTTTGCATTGCTTAAATCATTGATGAGTCATGTTAACACAGCAGCAAAACAGCAACAGCAAAACATTGGACATTGCATATATAAACCCTCTTTATTGCACTTAAAATAGTATCATCCATCTGAGACCTTTTTATAGGTCTGCACTAGTTACTTTTGTTTTTTCAGAGCATTCTGGCATCTTGAGCACTGTCACCGTGAAGAGTACCTCCGGTCTCACTCTGCACAAAAATACATCTAGGACTCCCTCTCTTGACATTCTGCCAGGTGCTGTTCGTCTTTCATTCATTTGTTTCCAGTCCAACCCTCTGATAGTTGTTTTACAATGGACATTATTCATTGTGGAAATATTAACTTGCGGGAACTAGTTTAGTGTGTGACAGCAGCACAGTGGATGCCCAAACATCTTCTTGTCATTGATATTGTAAATTGAGTTCAATTGTTCTAAATGGCCCAGTTGTAATGTGTTTTTATATATCTGAAAATAATAAACATTCCCTTAATTACAAACAAATCAATAGGATATTGTGTAAACCTATATAAAAAGTAATTTTTGATTCTTATGCTGCATGAGTTAAACATGCTGCCTAAGAAAAACTTTAGAGAATAACATTAAGAATAACATTCTGTTATTGTGTCAAACCCCATTCATAACAAGCACTGTTAGGATTTTGATTTAAAATGCAATTTATGTTCTGTCTGGATAAGGTTCAAATGGCCACCCTGGAGTCAGGATTTCATACTAAGATTACACATGATGGATACTGCTGCATACAGATTTGACTAAGATGACAAGTGACAGAGAGGGAGAGAGCATGAGGTGGAAATAGTACACAAAGATAAATAACCTCTATTCTTACCCGGAGACAGGAAAGACAAATAATAATAAATTGCTTGTTGATTAATTGAATGTGATTTTATGATCTTGTGTTCCTCGATGATTTATCATTTTTCAATTTGCCCCCATGTTCTTTGGCAAACAGATGCTGAAATATTTCATGCTGATGAAGCTCATTTAAATTTGAGAAGCAGAGACGGAGTGAAGCCAAGGGTTATCCAACATCTGCAGTGTCTCTGATTTTTAAACAAACACAGATCAACAGATCAGCCAGATGAAACAAACGTGAAAAAGATTCAGTCACTGCCTGTGTGTGTGTGTTTGCGTGTGCATTTTTGTATCCACTTATCTTGCTTATGTGCGAACCAACTCAAAGTGCGTTCTGCTGAATCCCCATTTTCCTTTAATCTTCAGTCGCAGTTTATGCTGAGATGAAGCATAATGCACATCAATCAGAAACACACACACACACCAATGCATATATCAAAGATAAAATTAATGATATCAAACAGAGTCATAAATATGTAGATTATGTTCTTACCCGTTGCAGTCTGGAAACAAACACACGCCATGTTTGCAATCACAACAAAACACATTTTGACACCAGCACAAACTCTGAGACAAGAATCAAATCACATAGTTTTGAGCACTACTTGAGCTAGAGCAGAATTTCTGCTTCATGTCCAGTGAAGTCCATTACTGCAGGATTAGATGTGTGTCATTTTATTTTTGTCTGAGGGTTTTTTTTTCTCCAAAACTAGAGTTTGTAAAACATCCTGTTCTCAATGTACATTGTTGTAAAATATCTATTATTAGCTGGTACCTGAGTTTGCATAAAACAGCATTCCTGTGAATTATTCTTGCACTATTATAGACATGGCAGATTTATTTAGGGATATTACTACCTTGCTTTGAATAGAGAAGACAAAACCTTTACTTAGAAATCAGAGTATCGTACAAAGTGCTTGAAGATGTTCCCTGTGTGCACTGCATGGCGATGCTGGGGCCGTTTGACTGGAGTGTATTTATAAAGTCTCACTTACACTTTCTCATCCTCTCTCACACATACACACACATAATATGCCTGCCTTTACAAGGACACAGCTCAGAGCAGCCTCCACTGTAAAATCCCAGTGAGCTCTTACAATAGCTTAAAATGGGCTTCATAATTTAAGGTTGTGGGTTTTTTAAACTGAGCTGGGTCCAAAAAATTTGGTAGTGGAGCAGAGCTCATAAAATCTACCAGCTCCGACACAACAGAGGATATTAAAACAGTTATTGCAGT
This sequence comes from Pagrus major, assembly GCF_040436345.1. Taxonomy (NCBI): domain Eukaryota; kingdom Metazoa; phylum Chordata; class Actinopteri; order Spariformes; family Sparidae; genus Pagrus; species Pagrus major. The sequence continues at coordinate 11,652,086 of NC_133218.1, read as the reverse complement.
TCGTCTTGGGTGTTGTACTCTCTCATATTTAAGGGAATCCTTGAACAAATAGAAGACTGCTTATGTGACAAGACTGCAAGATGCTTGGTGAATGATGAAAAGTCACAGTGTGTGTGAAGAAGGGAAGGAGTTTTAATGCAGAAGTGAGTTAAGAGATTTGCACAGCCATACCATTTTGAATTGGAAGTTTTTTGTGTGTGCATGTGCTGTTGTTGTTGTGAAAAGTCTGCCAACAAAATTTGAGGTAATTGAGAAATACAAGCAGTTGAACGAGACCTTTTACAACCATTGAAATCTTTCCCTGAGTCGACATAGTCAATATTTTAATACTATTCATTAAAGGTTAGTGAGAATAAGAAAATACATGTTTTTTAATCATCTGTCTCACATTCATCTACAGAAAAGATATGCTTTAATTTTAATCATTACAGCTGTCTTCACAGGCTGCATAACGTCGTTTTACCCTGCCTGACGCACACTGCTGCGACCAGAGGGATATTCATACCCTTCAAGTCTTTTCTTCTCCATTTTAAACAACTAACTCCAGTTTGTGTATCGAGCTCAGAGCACTGCCAAAACACAAATACTGTGCCTGAGCGCATCCTGTGTAGACACTGGTGGAGGACCGAAGCTGCTGCTCTGCTGATGGTCTGCTTTCACTGCACAGCATGTGAAAACATTGTGTCATGGTAGCAAGCAATGCTAAACTAGCTAGCCTGTGCAGCAATCTCAGCTTTTGTCTCTTTTGGCATTCACTAGTATGTTTCTGACTAACAAACAAGTTGGCACTTTTATGGACAAAACACAACTTTTTTCCTTTACACAGAACAGGCTCGACTTCTTAAGGTTAAAGTTTGGTGCAAAGTTCTTATCAGCTTTTACAGAAGAGCAATAGAGAGCATCCTGACACAAATAAATTAAATCTGAACCTTGTTCCTTAACTCTGTTTACTTCAATGCACCTAAGGTGAAAAGAGATGGGAGGTATTGCTTCAGTATTTGCATTAGCTTTACATAGCATCATTTCCTGACTAATGCTGCATTTGCACAATGGCAGAATGTGAAGATTTTGAAGAGGTTTGTTGATGAGTGGTACCAGATTCAGTGTACTGATCATTTGGTATTCTGATGAATGTCTTTTCTCATAGTGTAAGTTAGTTAGCATTTTAGTCATTTTAGTTCCCTCATCTCAAAGTCAATGGGTTTTTTTGGTTAGATGCTTGAAATAAGGCATGTGATTAACACAAGAGAGATTTTCACATTTTACTCAATGACATAACATATGTCATTAAATACCCCACACATGAATTATAAAGCATTTATGTGTCTTTAAAGGGCAGTTGCTAACAAGAGGCTAAAAGAGACTAGAGAACAGAGGTTGTCGGGAAGATTAAAGCCCCCCTCCAGAGTATTTTGGTATTTTTCTGATATTTTATAATTTTTCCTTCCCTGGCAATGTTGATGAGCCACACTGTCCGCCAAATATTTGTTGACAAATACATTAATTTTGTGCTCAAAGTCACAACATTTAAGCTGTTGCTTATATGAAATAATGAGGTATGACAATCTGGGAGTCATGCGTCATCCTCCAAGCTTGGCTTATATAGTCGCATGGCTTGTTTAAGAAATAGGTCAGTGCGTACTGTGTGACTGGTAGGGTGAGAAAAAGTGAGAGAGCTATGTGCTCATAGCAGACCAGTGTTACCCACTGCTACTTCTGGTAGTTCATTTACACTTCAACAGTGGTGTTCATCTGTGAAGATTATCTTGTTGAACAAAACAACAAGTATCATATACTTGCTAGTTTATTTTATGTAATAATCCAAAATCCAAATGAAAAATCCCATTGGCTTTTTGTCAAGGGAACAAGGCTGATGCTAACTTCTACGTTACTCTACAGAACTCGGTCATCTCTGCTGCACTGTGAATTGGTGGATTTTATTTTGATGGCACTATGAAAGATGGTAACTTCACAGCTATTTTAACACAGGCATGTTGACACTTGACTTGTCATTTCTGCCACATATTGAGTTATCATTGTAGGAAAAGAGCAGGTGTTACTAATTACATTAACACTGCATTTATTCTATTGAATATCCCCCATTCCCCATATTTTCAACTTAGAAACTAGGTGGCTGATTAAGCCAGTTGTCCAACTTGCCACCAGTCCCTATGATCTTGACAACATGACATAAATGTGGCCTTACATTACTCAATTTCAAAGCCAAGATGGACCTCAGTATGACATGATCCTTCAATGGCATATTGAAGCGCTGTCTGTCAGCATTCGACCAATACAGTATGTGTCACAGGACTCTCAGAGGCCATCTGGCTGAACAGAATGGGCACAGAACATAAGTGACTCCACGGAGTCAGTGAGTTAAGTCACTTTGTCCATATAAAAACACCAAGTCAACTCGACACAAGTGATGTCTCAGCCCACTAACTGATTCACTTGTTTTAGAAAGGAAGAATTTTTAACCCAGTACAAAAATGAATACACTAATGCACTGATGGATGTTTGAAGATGAAGGTTAGCCTTGCCTGTGCATGTATGTGTGCATGTTATGTCTTCCCCCAGGCACATTGACAAGCCGATCCAAATTGAGAGGGTGTTCCATAAGCAGATGGTATTGGTAGCTCAGGCTTTGGCCTTCTGGGACTCTGTTTGGACCATAATTGGACCAATTAGTTTGAGCCACAAAATATTATCATGCTGTACAAATCCACTCACAAAAAACACAAATTAGAACTGACACATAGACAACATAAAGCTAGAGGTAGAGGTAGATGCACACACACCCAGAGGCAGCTGAGGGAAGTGGCCTTGTTGATTAAACTTTCTGGTTTGTGTAAACAGACTGGCTGAGAAAGTATGGGTATTGAAAATATTTATTTATTATTATTATTATTATTATTAGTTTTATTTTTCAAGGAAGGCCATTACCACAAAGAAAACATAGGATGATGGTGTGGATGAGCTAATGGAGTCCTGACACTAGAAACCACGGTTTGTGCACGGCTTCTACCATTTGATTAGGTTCAGGCCGCTTAAACATTTGAGTCAAGGTTAAGAAAAAAACTTAAAGGAAAAGGTTGTAGTTTGTTTAAATATTTAAAATTCAGACAAGCTCAATTTTTGTTTAAAATTGGTAAAATTGGTGTGGCCGGGTATTTCGATCCCCCGCCACTGCAGTGCACATGTTAAAGTGTCCTTGGGCAAGATACTGAACCCCAAATTGCTCCTTGTGGATCATCTATTGGTGTGTGAGTGTGTATGAATGTTTATTACTCCTGATGAGCAGGTGGCGCCTTGCACGCTGGTGGCCTCTACCACCAGCGTATGAATGTGTCTGAACAGATGAATGCTGGCTTGTGTTGTAAAGCACGCTGAGTGGTTGATAAGACTAGAGAAACACTATATAAATGCAGTCCATTTGCCATTGTATCTTTGCAAATAATTTCAATAAAAACATTTCCTCCTTATGCTGATAACAAATTTTAATGGGACAACATTACATTTCTTTATGTTATTGCTGTTGCAAATTAGTAGTACAAAAAAGGATTCAAAGAGACGGATGGAAAGTGTTCATATCATTCTTTGATATGTACTTAATACAAAGAAAGTAAGGCTGTTCTCAACAGATATGATTATCTCAACTGTATTAATATGCATTTTTGCATCTGGCTTGATGAGGAATGTATATTCAAACATATAAAAAACTGTTAGTCGCAGTGTTTAGCAGAGACAGATGCTTCGCTTTGAGTTAAAGGAAGGGAATTATTGAAGCAGTTCTCTGAGTTCTCCATAATGTGGATGTAATTTATCGAACAAACTGTTGCTTCCATCTGACATTCTGTTCACTGTTGCAACCTGAAGATAGATACACCATTCACCACATGTAATATGATGAGATACGTTGGCTTTTTCTGACTGAGGGATGTCACAGTAGATGGTATTATGTTATTTTTTCTGATCGTTTTCACATCAGAATAATCAGCAGATCTGTCTAAAACACTTTCAGAGCCCAGTTTCTTGATTTTTGTATATCTGTTCCCTTTGAAGGTATTTACAGCAACTTCTTTACTCTTGCACTGTCACATTGTATAATCAATTTGCGTATGTTTATTGCCTTTTTTTGGGAAGAATCAACCTTCCTTATTTACTTTGGTTTGTGATTTTTGACATTTCCCATGGTGCCTCGGGGCTACCCCCAGAGAACGAGCCCCCTTCAGCTAGATTTTAGAGGAAAAGTTTGTATCCCCCCCCCCTCAACGCACCACTCAAGACCCAATATAGTATGTCTTAGTATGTCTTGTTTCTTCAATGAAGCCTTCTCTATTAGGGCTGCTGTCTGTGGAGAAGCCTTTTATTTTTCTCCCTGTATGAATGTTGTCATGTAGTGTCAGGGATTTTATTTAGTGACTGGACACGAATGCAGACGCAATGAGGCTGAGACAGATGGTAAGGTTAAAGAGGTTTTAATGAAAAGGAGTGAAGGGGCTGCAGCTCAGCAGGAGAAGGTCAGCAGGTGGCAGGGGAGGACAGACTGGAAACCAAAAGGAGCAAGCAGGTTGCAGAAATAGACGGAAAAGTGCTGTCTGGAGACTGGTGAGTACTTTGTGGAGTGGAGGAATACTACACAGAAAGACTGCAGGTGACGGATGAGTATAGGCTGCACAATGATAGGCTGAAACCTCATTTCAACAGGATTTGTATTATCGAAGTGGATAATAAATAATTTTTTGGCCACTTGGTGCCACTTTTTACCAATTTTACAGTTTTCTGGTCGTCTGACACATTTAGATCATAAATTCACTATACTAAGAACTCAGGTTTTGGTCTCCACCTACTAGTTAAAATTTGACTTTTCTTTTTGTTGTAACCTCATCAGAATCAGAATCAGTATTCCTTTATAGTCCCACAACGGGGAAATTTGTTTGCATGTACCTCATGTCTTTAGGTACATTTTTCTATTTTACGTTCTGACTGATAAGCTTATGCTCTGGTTAGGTTTAGTTACAAAAAACACTTGGTTATGGTTGGGAAAACATCGTGTATTGGCTTAAAATACCTGGCTTGTCGCCACAAAGCAGGGGGGCATCTTCTAATGTTTTTTTGTCGCCACAAACAAGGCTGGAAATTTTCTCAAGGTCTCCTTACAAATATCCAGTTATTTCACACTTACAAATGTGAAATAAAGTTTCAAACTGCGGTCACTGGCTGAAAGGCCTTGTCATTTATATTTAACTGATCTGATCTATTACAGAACTACTATGTCTAAAATAGAAACCACGTGACCTTCATTTTTAATATTATTCCAATTGTGTGTGTGCATGTGTGTGTGTATCATCCTGCCAAATTACCGACTAGGGACTGAAAATATTAACACAACTAAACCTCCCTTGGAGAAATAAATCCAGTCCAAAAGGGGCTCCAAACAGGTTAGAAGCTGACATTGCCAGGGAAACAGAGGACAGTCAGTCCAAAAAACTTCAGTTAAACACACTGTAAATCTGTAAATCAGAACTTCTGGCTGTCAGACTCACAGGTAAAAACAAGACAACATGCTAGACTGGCAGAGGGTGGATAGAGACACTGCTTGTAACACGCAGAGGCCTTGAGAAGCAGCTGGAAAGTAATCATGGAGATGCAGATGCAGCTGGGGTTGAGACATCTCAGGGCAGACTCAGACACTGTCAATAGATGCAGAGAGCATGACATGGCCATAGTAAATGTTAAAAAACAACTCTTGCCCTTTACAATCTCAAGAGAAGACACCGCATGCTGAGGGCCGTCTCAGTTAGCAAATTCCATCATAGCTATTCTGTCCACATTTGAGCACATATACCACAAAATATTGCCATGTTAAATGCTGTATATGAGTTATTTAAACTACAAATTAAATTACATGGTAATATTCAGAAGACTAGAAACAATCTGAACAGACAGGGCGAGACTTTTTTTTAAATGTCAGCTCTGTCTATGGTGCCTGTGTGTGTGTGTGTGTGTGTGTGTGTGTGTGTGTCTCTGTTTGGTAGATGAGTGGAATATTTTATAAACCAAGCGCAAACTATAGACCATCGAGATCCTCTTGAGGAACTTTCGGAGGGGGAGGGGACAAAAGGCTCCATCCTAGGGGTCTCCTCGTTGGCCACAGGAGCTCGAGGTGAGGGAATGGAGTTCAGCAGGAAGTGCTCCTTTCTTTCCTCAACAGGCTCAACCTGATTTGTAGCCGATTGGAGGCTATATGCTTTGGGGGCCTTCTTGTCTGTTGAAAGCAAAATAGATGTCACTTAAATTTCAAATGTACTTTCAAGTGTTGTATATGTAATAAAAGGCATATTTAATAATAACTGAAGTCCAACAGTTCCAGCATACAATTCTTGTGTTATGTGACTCAGACACTCAACTATGAAACAAAAAAAGGAACTTTAGAGGAACTCACCTGCTGCTTTTAATTCAGTCGCTATCACAGGAAGATGAGACGGACGAGGAGGAGTGTGTTTCACCTGCTCCTTTTGATTTGGGAGCCAACACAGACAGACAAGACACTCTTCTCCTCAGTGGAGGTACTCCAGGAGGAGGGGTTGGTCTGTGTGTTGTGACCTCATCAGGGGTTCTGATCAGAGAAATGTCCCTCAGCTCATTGTCCACAAAGCTCAGGCTTGACTCGGATCCGATGAAGTTGTTTGGTCCCCGAGAGGCTCTGTGATCCAGATGAGGTTGTCCTCCTCATCCTGACTCAAACATTCAGCATTCCTCTGGTTCTGGTGGATGTCCTCCATGTTCAAGTCAGGTACATCCAACAGAGGGCTAAGTGTCCTTCCCCAAGGAGTATCTTGCACTTCTTGTGGGAAAATCTGAGGGTTGAGGTTTAGGCAAGGCAGCATACTGAACAGAGCGTCTCTCTAGAACAGCATCAGTCCTCTTAGCCCTCTCAGCTCTCTGTATGTCCAGGATCCTGGAGTCAGTGGACCCAGTGTGCTGTGGAAATAATGTACAACAAAATCACTGAGTAACTTAGTGATTTTTACTTAAAGAGTAATCAACTGCTCTGTATGTGTCTATGAGAGACCTTCAGATAATAACAGAAGAAAGGTCAGAGATCAGTAGAGGTGGCTACTTAAATCACCATCATGGGATTTCTTCTGAGTCCACTTCTGAAATTGCTGGTACACGTTGAATCCTTCTTTATCCATCGCTTCAAGAAAATATGCCACAAAATTGCCAACATGTCAAAACAAGTAAAACCAAGTTTGTGTGCTCTCTTTCTCTCAGGTCAGTGTATGAATGACTGGTAGCCTGCTGAGTCCTGCATCTAAAGTACATGAACATTCTATAGAACACTTCCAGTTTGTTTGTTTTTTTATTTTAAATTTCAACTGATTTTGTTGTGAATTTGTTTTGCATTCTCATCATGAGACAATCTTTTTAATCACAGCAAAAACTGTTATCTTTTCTTGATGTAACTTACTTTTGACAGGCTTTGTTTATTTTCCCTTCCAGAGTGGATAGATGTCAAAATTGCCCAACCATCATTACAAGTGATACTGCTCCTGCAGCAGGGTTATAAAGTAGCCCTTCTTGCGATGTGTGTGTATGTGATTTTTGAAGACAAAGTTTCATGTCGAAAAGATGTAGCATTGTTTTTAATGCAGTATTTGCATGTGCAAGATATTTGTGGAGTATTGGGTCTTTTGTGAACTTTTTGTATTTGTATTAAAGTCCCCATGAAGTCAAAATCACTGTTTAAAGGTCCCATATTATACTGTTTTTCATCCACACACAGCTGTCAGAGGTCCAACAACACTGTATTAGAAATGTATTGCCCCAAACCCATCCGTGGTCCTGAAGTTCAGCTGTCTGAAAGTCGCTCAAGAGAGATCTACTGAGAGCAGGCTGTTTCTGTGCCTGCACCTTTAATGCTAATGAGCTCCGTCCTGCTACACGCCCCTCTCAGGGAGTGGATGCCGCTTGCTAGCAGTAGCATGTGCTAATGTTTACAGTGGATGTATCGCTATGGCTCGCCGAGATGCTGTCGTTCAACCATACCAGTTTGACCCAGAATCGGACCCAGAAGGAGAGGCTCAGAAAAATACAGACTCTGCAGCTGCAGCAGGACTCCTCAACACAACCACCCGGCTCCCACCCCCCACTGACCTGCAACAGGTAACATCTAAAAACAGCTAGCGAAAGCTGTGTTTGTCTCCAACACAGTCTCCAAACTCTTGGACACTGTTTGCATAGTCTCTGTCTCCAGGCTGCACGTTTCCAGACTTTTTACTGTGACAACCAAGCTCCCTCGTAATATTATTAACATTAAACTCGCTTCAAACGCCGTTGCATAGTGGACCGAAGCGGAGCTAACTAGTTAGCCAATTTCAAGCTGACTTCACCATACTCATAGGCAACTGTAAATACTATCAACACGTGGCGACACTCACCTGTGGCTCGGGTGCAGTTGCTGGGTCCCGTATGGTTGGGACTGATCCTTTCGATAGCGTAATGGCGGATCTCCGAGACGGTAATGCTGTACCTGGTGGGTGGACACTGTGGGTGGGAATATTCAAATGGTCGGTCAATGACGTCGGTGACCGAAGCCGAATTTGACTTGCTCATCTGGAAACTGCAGGCAAGACACCGTCAGAAATCTGTATCTCACTCAAAAAAGCACAGATGGTCTTTTTTCAAAGTTTTTATGCGTGTGGCAGCACCATAGACCCAAAATAACACCCCAAATCCCAGAAAAGGTGAGTTTTTCATAATATGGGACCTTTAAGTGTTTTTTATCACGTATTGCTGCATATTTCACCTATAGACCAGTAGCAGGCCCAGTAGTGACAACAAAGCCATTTTTTAGGTATTTTGAAAGGTGTTCTAGAGCTGAAACTTCCCGAAAAATGAACAAATGTTAATGACTCATCCTGGACACGAGGGTGCATATTCATTTTTTGTCCCAATAACACTTTCTTTATTTGCACCTGCAAATCCCCATGAAATCCCATTTTCTGATAAAGTGGGTTTCAACCTCACAAAAAGGTGGCAATGGGGACAGCACATCATCAACCAACATGCCACTGTCGATGTTCCTGACCGGCAATGGAGGGATATCACCATGTGTGCAGCTCTAAACCCTTAAGACACTCTGCATCACCATTCAACCCCATGTCATCAGTTTTCTGGACACACTATACAACAACTTGTCTCCAGCCGAGCAGATGAATGTCTCAGAGCAGCCCAGGTACGTTCACATCTGGGACACACAAGTTTCCACCTTCCTCCTTTCCACAACTGGTTCAGTGAACCTACTGATTATGTTTGTCATCACCCTGTATTATATGACAAAGGACACAAAATTATAAAGACAATATGACAAAGGTGACCTGGGAGGAGTGACCTCGATTGCTCCCTGCACAGACAGACTGCTGTAAATGTAGGATTTACCCAACGGGGAACTGAAGGTGTTTTCTCCATCTTAGCTGTCTTTAAATGACCAGACTACTTTGGTGAAAAACAATTTTACTTTGCAGAACATGGGAGCTGATCTATTGCTGCCTTAATCGGATACTTTGTAACTGAGGTTTAAACGTATTAATTGCGACCTCTCTTCCTGTCAGTGCGACCCCAAAGATCCCCTGGACCCTCTTGAAGCAATGCAAGCTGGGGCTGTTTTTCTACCAGTACCTACCCTGCTTGTCTGTGGTAAGTTTAATTTTAATGTGATAAAATACCGAAAATTGCATATTGGAGTACACTATGGAGAGTATTTCACACATTCATGTAGTTTATTCCTCACATTCCAGGGTCGTAGATGCCTTTTTATTAAAGTTTATCCATTTGATTGTGTGTGTGTGTGTGTGTGTGTGTGTGTGTGTGTGTGTGTGTGTGTGTGTGTGTTTATATCTTAGGACCCAAATGCAGACACAAACACAGGAGGCAGGAAATGGGGGAAACAAAAAGCAAACTTTATTAATAAAAGCTGACTAAATACAAAAACCAAGGGATCCTAGACCCACAAGCAAACAAGACAAAATGCAAAGTAGCAACTAAAAGGCTCAAAAAACAAAGAAAAAGCAAAGTTCAAATCAAAACAAGAAGTAGGAAACCAAAAACATACCAAATGGGACACACAAAGAACGACAGACCAAGACGGGGTAACCAGGAACAGACGGATGGCGTAACGGGGGACATCACAAACAGAGGCTGACGGATGATGGAACGAACTGACAGAGACAAGAGGGAGGACAAAGACTATATACAGACACACTAATGACAAGACGAGGAACAGGTGAGGAGAGTGAGGGGGAAGAGGACAGGTGAGGTAACAAAGGGAAAAACACAGAGGGAAGAACACACAGGAGAAATTGAAAAGGAAGAAGAGACACACCAGGGCCTGATTTCAAAATAAAACACAACAAAAAGACACTGAATCATAACAAAGAGAAATAGAAGGTAAGGTCAGACATTATGTAGCTTAATCTTAGGGGGAGCTGGTGTGTCTAAAGTATTTTTAGATTTCTTTCATCTTGTTTTGTTCTGACATGATTTATTAAGGAAAAGGAACTGTCAGTCTCTCATCTCATCCTCCTTGTCTACATTCCTGTTTCTCTTTTTTAACATTACAAGGGCAATTCCACTGGACTATATTTGAAATAAATGTTCTTTTACACACACACTTCAACTACGTACTTAAGTGAAATGAGATGGATGTTAAAATATAGAACCACTCACTTGTCATGGTGAATCAGATATCGCCTAGTGGTGTTGTTCCAGGACCATCATTGCAACTGTCCTATCATGTTGTTGTGATGTCATAGCTTTGTGTCTTGTGTTGGTGTTGTTTTTGGAACATCATAGTTAATGTTGCTTCAGCACCATCATTTCAATTTATGAAACAGTGATGGAAATATATAAAATATCTGGAGTAAGATATTTAGTGGCTTAAGTAGGACTCTTATACTATATTCACTTATTATTTTCCATTTCTTTACAGTGTTCTGTCCCACTTCCACAGTGATTGAGCTTCATAACAGACCCATAAACACAAACAACTTTATACATCTGATGTATAAAATGAGCAATCTTCTGTTTTCTCTGGGCACACACATAGTTTTAGTCTTAAACCTAACATAAACCTTACTTAAAAGGAGCAATTTGTAAGATATGGCAATATTTTTTTGCTTTGAAACATGAAACAAAATGAACTGACATTATGAATAAACACCAGTGTTGATGTGTACTGTGTTGCAGAGATGTCTACGGAAGTTATCATGCAAACCAGCTAGCCCCAGCAGGTCCTGTAATGCCACTTTATACTGGCAAGAGGCGATAGTCTGATAGCACCCACAATTTGCGCTGGCAGATATATGCCAGCTGTTTATGTAATAAATGTACAAAATAAACTCAGGAAATGTCAAGAAATGAAATATTCTTACTTCTTACTGAAATACAACCATAGACCTTCTGAACTGTACATAAACATTAAATAAAGCTCACCAACACAGTCTTGGTTTGTTTTTTTCACAATCACCTCTGGTTTGGTTGAAATAAATCCTCAATTAACTGAGTAAGCTGTGGAAATATTCCAGCTCCACAGGCTGTTTCCACCTGCTGCTGATGTCTGACTGTCTGATGCTTCTCTGCTGTTGTACACCTCTCCCAACCCTGCCTGCTGTGTCTTGTTGTCCAGGAAGTCATTGTTGAGTTCAGAGCTGCTGCACATCACCTCTGCACTGCAAACTGACCTCAGTCGGTCTTAGAGGCTGTCTTCAGTCCTGGGTCAGTGTCCAGCTAGATTCACTCTCACCTCATTCTGTCAGATCCAGTTGAGCTGGGCTTCATTGCCACTGGGCTGGGTTTCATTGCCCGCGGTGATCCAAGGTCTTGGTTCACACAAACTCTAGGGCTACTGGCTCCATGACTAACTCCGCCATGAGCTACTTAGCTAACACTAGCTAGCAAAGAGCAGCAGTTGTCTGTTACTCTGGTGATATACTGCCCCCTTTGTTTTTGGAGCCAATTTAAAATCTAGCTGTATTCTACGTTATGTTAACCTTAACTACCTTACAGCTTTGAGCTGCCTCATCCAGTCTTTACTTTTTTCAGAGGACACAGTCATTAAACAACCATCAAACAAACTTGGCTCATAAATCTTCACTAACCATAGCTATAACACAGTAAACGATCAGTCTAATACTGTGTTAAACAAGTATTAGCTCCAGTATATTTAATGCCACATTATGAAAACAGTAATGAAAGACTGAAATGTTGAATACTGATCAGTATTCATAACACACTGACCGTGTAATCAAACACAAATTAACTGATTAATGAGAACCAATTAACAACAAAATGGTCAACGTTTGTTCCATGCTAACATGCAAGCCAACCATAACTGCTGAGTAAATCCCCTCCATGATGATAACAAATAGCTCACATCATGTCTGCTCATGCATGCATAAAGAAAGTTGTTCAGGAAGAATGTTGTATAGCTGACCCTGTGAACTCATCGTAGAGGGGCAAGTTTCTATAAGGGGTCATACAAGTACATTTTAATTCACTGTAGAATTGAATTAGTCAACTGTGTGAGCTGGTGCTTAGAAAGTCCCTCAACACCTCTGATTTTGTAGATTTCTTAGCTCTCTTTTCATCTCATGTATTCTTGTGATCTTACTTCAATCACTTCTGTAAATTTGAACATTTCTATCCTGAGGTTATGGACCCAGAAACATGAGGTCTTACTGTGTAGTGTCATTAAAAGAGGGGGTGCTTCATTAAATGAGGAATCATGGCCGGTGTGCTCTAACACAGATCAGGGAATATATACGTTTAGCTGTCACTTCAACAGAGCATGACATTTGTCAAGCGTAGAATTGATCTGACATGCTCTCTCTGTCTAATGTGTCTTTGTCCTTTGTTGTGCCACCATCTTTATTCATTTTTAGCGTTCGTCATGCCTTCTGGTTGGATTGTTTGTGAACTTATCAGACTGAATTGCTATTTAATTTTGCATATTTTTTTTGTCTCACATCATATTTGTTTCAGCTGTTTTCTGAAACCAATCAGCAGTGATTGATGTATCCTTCCCGCCTCATCATTTCAGTCGACACACAAGCATGTCAATTAAAGAAATATGCTGATTTAAGAGTTGTCATTTCTGGATCTGGCACAGGAAGATGATGTCCTTTTTAATCCTGCCTACAAAGCTCTGATTGGCTCAGTTGTTTTTCCAAGACCAGATCTATTTAAAATTCTGAAAAAAGTCAGACATGTTGGCAGCAATTCAGAGGTCTGGAACCAGGTTGTGTTCCCGATCATTCTTTATTTAAAGCAAAATATAGTGACTGAGGCAACTAATACAAGTAAAGTTAAAGGAAAAGTGAGTGACAGTGATAGGCCTCTTCAACAACAGGAACTACTTTTATTACCTATGATTTAACATTTAGCCGTTATCACTTTAGGGGCGGCTGGTGTTGGCTTTTAAATGGCATATATCTCAGGCTTTTTTATGCCATTTCAGTAATTTACACTCCCATTCAAAAATGTGGAATCACCTGCTACAAACGCTTGTAACGCATGCTGCTTGTATTCAGCATGATTCATTGCAGTTGGATAGCTGAGAGGACCTCTTTATATTTTTAATGGTCTTTCATGCTTTTAGGATGTAGGAAGTCCTCTTTACAAATAGATTTTATTGCAAAAAAGTTGTGTTTTTTGTACATGGAGAAGAAAATGCTGTACAATAGTTCAACCAGACTGACAATTGAATAGGCATAAAGAGTCAAAGTTACCTCTTGGCGATAGTTAAATAAAATCATAATCATCAGTCATTTCTAAAAGTAAATACAAGCTTAGTATCAAAATCTGTGTAGTTATTTTATAGATACAGGCTCAAATGCACAGTACTGCCTATAACAAGCCGGATGTAAAAGAGCTCTGTGGAACTGTGTTGTGCTGAAAGCTGGTTGTTAGTTTACGCTAGCAGATTCTTTTTCTAAACTAACGTTAGCTACTGTTGCAACAAAACAACTTAAACAAATCGTCTTCACGTTGCAATCCACTTACATATGGAAAAAGAAAAAGTGATTCATGCATTTAAATTGCTACAAGTTGTTACATACTGTAAAGCCACTTTAACAGGTATGTTGCTTCATCTGTTATTCTTACAACTTCAAAATGGAAATAGGTCAGTCCATAATCACAGGATGTCAGCTTAACATACGACTGACAAATCAAAGTTTGCAACTCGTCAAACCTAATCTGATGTAATTGCACCACTGTGCTTCAGTAATGATCTGGTGTCACTTGTGCATTTCTACGCTGGAAAATGAATTCAAAATCAAAGGTTTTCCTCCCTTGTCATGCGACAATGTGGGACATCTACTAAATGGAAGTTTTAATCATTTAAACTAAACTATTTCAAATGTAAATAATACATGTGGTGTCTGTTTTTGCTCTGTGATCAAATAGCCATTATTGAAGGAAAGAAGAAAAGAAAGCGAGTCACACAACAACAAGTTGTTTTTCTCTACTTCAGTGGCTTTTAGGGAGGAAAAGAATAGCTACAATTTAGATACATCTATGGTTTGTTGGGTTGTTAAAAGTTTTTTGTTTTTTTTTCACTTTTTCTTCTCCTTTTGAAAATTAAAACATGCCCCCAGCCGCCCAGTAAGAATATTTTCAAGAATATTTGGTATATTTCCTTCTTTCCATAGTAGCTTTCTACGATCAATTTACAGCCCACCCCATGTGGGGATATTACTCTGTAACATGTAAGCCCACTCTACGTTAGCACAGTGCAAAACAGCACTCATTAAAAAAGTTAGACTGCTGCTGTCCCACCATCACATATTGTGAAATGCCAGTAATGTCAGCATGTAGAAATGCTAGTTCCTTATTCAGAGCTGAGCCCACAGGTCGTTAATATAGCTGCCAGTTTCTGCCTGCCAAATCCTGGTTTATGCATAATAACCTATGTATGATTAGCACACATGCAAGTTTCCTGCTGTGCAATCTCCATCTACTGCCAGTGGTTGGTGTCTATCATCCAATTGTTTTACACGGGGGTGTAGCATGTAATCAGAAGCATGACAGCCTGAATTTATGAATTTAGTATATTGAGATCCCAAGCCAGCAACAAACATAACACACATAGTTATTAAATTATAAATGTCTTATTTGAATATGAATGCCTTAAGTGCACAAACACACCTCTCATCTAAATTGACACTCAGTTCCATTTGAGGCTGGTCTGTTTCTGTGCTGTGGCTCTGAGTGGAGCTGAAAAGAGGTTGCAACCTGACCTTGTGTGTGTATGTGTGACCACTTAACCCTTAAAGATTCAATAAATGGGTGAAATAATAAGTAGGTGCTCTTCCTCTCTGTCTGCATCTTCATCTGCTGATTTCCCCAGTGAGTGATTACAGGCAGATGAAGATGATGTGCATCACTAGTCACCCTCTCTGAAGCCAATTGCCAGCTTAACCACCCTGTAACTGCATTCTCAATATTGATCAATAACGAGCGCTGCACCATCAAGCATGGTTTGAAACACAGAGAGCATGTGTGCATCTTTAGGGTCAAAGAAGAAACAGATTGAGGATAAAGTGAACAAACAATGTTGATGGTGACAGAAAGATTGTTTATGCCTCCTCAGTCTGTGTGCATCAGGGGGTTTGTGAGAGGTACACTGGACATAATTTGCTGCAGCACTGCAGTGGTCGAGTGGGGAGTTGCTCTGAGAGCAGCCATCTCACCTCGCTCATTAGCGGGAGTAATGAATCGCTGACTATAGATCAGTGTCAAGGGGCTACTCCACTCTGCCCACTGAATCAATTTACATTGTAGGTGTGCATATTTCATGGATGTATTTGTGTTTGCGTCTGTCAATATTTGCGCATGTCAGCATGTATGAGTGTTTGAGTGGATGAATGTGTGTGTGTGTGTGTGTGTACTCTCTTGTTTGTGTGTTATATGTGATTGTATAAAAGCAAAAGTACAAAAAAATATAACAACTTTCACATGGTCCCCTCTGTAAACTGTTATATTCTGAAACAAAGAATAAGAATTGTCCTAAAGAGGAATTTCTTTTTTCTTCCCACACCCAAATATGTTGTGCACTTTTTATGAGCTTGATTCTTCTTTCATGACTTGTCCTCCCTTGCTGCATCGTTTTTGCCATAAAGCCCTGATCTGTCTGATTTGGATTGGGGTTAGGGTCTACAGGCTGAAACTATCTACTGTCACAATATGCTGATATTTATGATAACCATGAAATTTAAAAAAACAAATATTGATATTGTGTTAATATTGTGTAAATAATCCAGTGCCTCTTAAATCATTTTCTTTGCTTTCAATTCCCACATTTTTGTATTCAGTGGTGGCGGTGGTGGTGGTACATCATAACTCTGGCTGCTGGCTGCCACCCACCATAAATCGTAATGATGAAGGAGATGACGCAGTAATTAGCTAGCTAACTGCTACCACACTGTGTGGCTACTCTTGCCTCACAAAATCATGTGGGAGGAGATGACAGATGAGAGCACTCAACCCTCTAGACATCACAACAATATTGTTATTGTGAATTTGGCAACGATAATCATGCAGTGAAAATCAGATATCATGCCAGCTCCAGCTGAGAAGTACTTCTCTGGGCTGCGTATAGAAAATCGTGCACAGGGGTCATTCATTCATGCTGTTTTCAAACCTGCATCCTGACAGGAGTTGGCAAAATGAAACAACTTTTAATGATGCACAGGTTTGCACAATGCATTGTTTGAGATTTTGGAAATATGGTGTAACCCATGATACTACTGTCAGTCTTCGACTGAAAGTTGTTCAGCTTGCTTTATTTCTGCATATTTGACCAATTCAAGGTTTTTGAACTTTTTGAACTTACCAACCATACAGTTTTATTTCGGAAAAGTTAAATAAAAACAGATGGCAGCAGGGTGAACAGACTGTGGCTGGGTTGGCTGTTGTCTTTTCATATCTTTTGGGCTCTCACTTCACCAGTATCACTGATGCTCTGTAGATGGGTACCAAGAGTTTAAATATGATACAGAAATGAACAGAAGTCAATAAAACATAAAGCCTAACTAATATTCTGCTCACCAGATCATTATTATCATGGCTGAGGTGTTGTAGATTTTATGATCCTTATTGGCATACATATTTCTGCACATCAACTCATACACTTCAGCAACTGATAGCAAAAGTCTCTCACTCTGACAGCTGCCTGAGGGTTTTCATGCAGGTCACTGTCCAGTATCATTCTCTAATGCACCCAGCAGTGTAACATCACCTACAGCCTAATGTCTCAGGAACTGACACGTCCTCTTGACTTCCTCTTAAGAGTCATAGGCTGCTCTGCTTTAGAAAGAAGTTTTGTAATATGTAACTTCATGTCAAAATTCAACTCCTGAAACTTGAACTAAACTTAGCAGTTTAGTCTGCAGGTTTTTGGCAGCAGGACTTTCTTCTACTCTTTGGTAACATATTCTGAATAGAAGTGGGCTATACTTAGCCCTGTATAAAAATTTGATCACACTAACCCAGCAATCAATTGCAAGTCAGAAATCCATAGTTCTGAGTCCATATTCCCAACCTCTATTCTAAATGCGTTGTAGTGCATCCACTCGGGAAAACACGGACGCCTGCGGCAAGAGCATGTTTGTATAGCAAGTCTCCGAACTTCACAAGCACAGCAGCTGATTTAAAGGATTAGCACATGTAAAGTGAGACATGAGGTGTAGAGCCCACCATACCGCATTCTTGGCGGATCTTGCCTGAGTTTACGGCTTAGAATTCAGACTTGGATGACTATTCCTATGCACAATTCCATATTACACAGTGTCAAAACTGCATTCCAACGTGACGCCATTTCAGAAATTCACTGTCCACACGGAATCTGTTAAATATGCATCTTGTTATGTCCCGTAAACAAACAACATACCTATCGGCTGTGCACTGGAGATCATGTTGGAGCCTTCACCACTCATGTAAAAGATTGGTCAACTTGCTAAGATAGCATGTCTTCCTGTGTTTGTACTCTGTGAAGCAGAAAACACCCCTTTTTATAATGTGATATTTAGATGCTTCTCTACTGGAAATGGCATTCAATATAGCCAACACTGAGTAGAGATTAGAGATTGTGTGTTTTCTCCCTCCAGCCAGCTGACACTGTATTTAGGCTTTTGTTGTAAAAGTAGACAGTATTATATATGTAACTCCTCATTTAAACTTCATCAATACACTGTTGCTTGCCCATGCTGTGCATTTACAGTGAGCGACAGGAATGAAAATAGGAATAAGACACAATGAAATCAGGCAGATTTTTTTGTCACTGTTAGATAGGACACGGTGTTGGAGATTGTATTTTCCAAGTTTTCTGAGTACAATGGAATGCAGCATAATTATCACACCTCATGAACAGGTGTCATTCATCAGGCTGCAATTTGAATTTCATGACAAGTTTGTGCGGAGAGTTTGGTGAATCTGACATTAAAGCGGCAAACACTGCTTCGGCATGTTGATGAGACCACTGTGTTTGCACAGCAGACAAAAAGTTGGTCCTGGAGCTAAATCTGCTGTAGCACAATGCTGTGTCATCAGGCAGCATACTGGCAAGTCGAGTGTAACCTTTGGGTAAGTGTCAGACTCCCTCCTCCCTCAAACTGTTTGTGCATCTGTCTGTATTGGCATGTGTGTGTGTGCAAATTTTAGGCACACCCATGGGCATGTGTGCAAAATGTCATCGATGCCCAATCACTGAGAATGTTGTCAATTTCATGTATGATCTAAATAAGCTGCTTTGAGGGCAATCATCATGTCAGCTTCAAAGCTTCTAATAGGTCCTTCTCGCATCAATTCGTGGATTTCACACACATCTCATGAAATGACGGTTTCAGCCGTGAAGAAACATGGAGCTGGAATCAAAGGCATGGATCAATTATCCACAGTTACTACAAGAACACAGCTTCAAAGGGTACATATCAGATCACTATCTCTGAGGGTTGTGCTTTCCCCACCTCCTCAGATTTCACAAACACACATACACAAAGAGAGAGAAAGAGAGTACACACACAAACACAGGCATGAGGTGTGAAAACATAATATTTTTTTGATTTTTTTATATCACGAATGTCATCAGAGACATTAGTGATCAGATGTACGGATTTGATTGATTGTTCACGCTGATGAATCCTCTCGCTCGTAACCACAGACGAAGTATTAAAAGTGGTTCATTGGTTTGTGAATCTGACCCACTTACAGAAGGAAACAGAAAGAGAGGAAATAGGATGCTGCTATGATGAAGCACCCTTGAAACCAAATTAATGAACCTTGCGGAAGTGAAGACGGTGTCACACATCAACACATGTAAAACTGTGGAATAAAGGAAGGCGCACCTCTGTCTTTGATGGAAATGTGAACTTATTCAAAGCACCAACCTGAGAAAAACAACAACAACAAAATGAAAGAAAAGACATGAATGGGGCCTGAGCAGTAAGGCGTCGAACTCTGGCTCTCGCTGTGATGCTCCGGTTTCATAGGAGAATTAAACGAGGTTGAGAAAAGTGGGCCTCCAGATGTGACTCCTTGTTCTTACGCCCCCCTTGGCATCATCTTCTGACGGCTGGAATGTGTTCAATTATATTCATAAATATAGGATAGTCTCACAGCTGACAAATATAGACTGGATTTGTATTATTTAAATGCAACCTGGGAGGAAAATTACAGCGTGAATATGCAAATGGGTTAAGAAGATTAAAAAGATCAGCAAAAAGTAGGAGTGTATATGTGGCATGGCAAGGCTTCACAATAGTGGGGAGAAGAGAGGAGATGAAAGGAGAGGAAGAGAATGAGTGAAAGAGCGAGGTAAGAAAGAGAGGAAATGAAAGCAGATGAGGGGAGAGAAAGAAAGTAGAGGAGAGGAGAAGGGATCGAAGAGGAGAGGAGATTATGAGAGACATGAGAGGAGAGGTGGGATCAGAGGAGAGGAGACAAAGTGGGACTGTTCGAGAAAGGATCGGCATAGGACAAGAAGGGGTGAATGGAGTCGAAACAGGATGAGAGGAGGAGATAAAGAGGAGCAGAGGTGTTATCTGTAAAGAGAAGTAAGAGCATTATGTGCAAGGAATGATACATACAATGGGGCTGCAAAGCTGTTTTCTTGAAGAGCAGAGTGGGCCGGGCCCGAGGACTGATGCTGATCTGTATTGTCTTTCACTTGGAAGTCTTCAGACTTCAACCACATTACTGGCTCTGCACATACACTGGTTCACTCTGCTCTCCCAGTTAAGTACAATTAATCTCATACTGTCAAACTGAGAATAAAAATAGGAGAGAAAAAAGAAACAAGCGTTTTGAAAAATCTACTGAATAAATCATGGCATGAGCAAGACGCATCCCGCTCTTCCATTGTTTTATGTTTTTGAAAATGAATTTCCTCAAAAAAATTATTTACAACTATTTCTTACAGCTAATATAAGTTGCTATGGCAACAATTAATAAAATTCTTCCCCATCTTCTCTAAGTGTGGCTCCTCATTACCATGGTAATAAACATTGCAGTATCGTCTGGCCGTTATCAGGAAGACAGATCGGTGGGAGCGATATCTATTTTCCAAAAAAGCGGGTGGTTGTGGTGATTGGGGCAGGGTGGGGAGGGGTGGTGGGAGTAGGGTTGACTGAAGAACTGAGGATAGACAGCGAGACAAAGGCTGTGGGCAGATGAAGCAGAAGATATGTGAGAAAAGAGAGGAGCTATGATCTTCAAACTGAGGCCTTCAAAGCTTTAAACTGATACGATCTCCATCCAGATGTCAGTCCATTGAGTCTTTTCATTTAAAATATGTTCACCAGGTTCTTCATTCTGCACTGTGGATTCCTTTGGAAGTGTATAAAAGTTAAGAAAACAAAGTCTGTGATATTAAATTTGCATTAAATATTAAAACGGTCTCAAGAGGAGGACTAGATCCATTTTTAAAGTGAAAAACCACTGTTTCACTGTGGTTCTGCAATCCCCCAACCATGTTCATCACACAGAGATGCTTCTTCCAAGCTCACTGTTGCTACAGTTGACCTCTGTGGGCTGATTATAGTACATGTATTTATGCACTTGGAATCAGTTGAGAAAGTTCCAAGTATTTTGAAAATAATTATTTTATAAGTTCTCACTTTCTTTTAGAAAACTACATTGCACAGCCTTCAGCGTCCAACTAGAAAAAGGGTGTTAAAGTCAGGCCCAGACTCTTTTGAAAGCAAAGATCAAGCAAACAGAAATCCCTTCTTCAGAAGAAGCCATGTGATTTTGTCAATACATTACAGGCTGTAGTCTAGAGAGGGTTTTTTCCCCAATTCTCATAATAAATCAATGCGTTGCTTCTTTTAATATTGTGTCAACCGACTAAATTATCCATAGTGTATGGACATCAAGAGAAAATACATCAATCCTGCAAATTATAATTCTCACTTGACTCTGACAGATACTGTATATGAAACAGAACACTACTAAAGCTCTTAAAGCGCTGTCTTACTGTGATGCTTTTTTTTGAAAACATAATATTTGTTGGATTTGCTGAAAGTATCCTTTACAAATACCGAAGGCTCAATCGTTATTTACATTTACATTTACATTTACATTTAGGGCATTTAGCAGACGCTTTTGTCCAAAGCGACTTACAATAAGTACATTTGTCACAAGAAATAAACCACAACATCACCGTCAATAAAGTAAGAATGAAAAAATATGCAGGCAGGTGCTGGGGTTTCTGGCTTTAAAAAAAATCAAATCTCACAACCGGTAATAACTTTTGGAAATAAAATCTGCCTGTGCATGGGAACCTCTCCTTCCAATTCCTCCTCTCCACCTAATTGTATTTTTAACTGCTCAGTTATTGAAGATGGTGCGACGAGTGATCAAGGCGGAGTCTAAACTCATTTCAGCAACAAAAGCTCAAAATCTTGTTTTGAAGCCACAACGGCAAATGACGAGAAGCATTTGTGTTTTGACAAATTATCTGCTCAGTGGATATTTGTGGAAGATTTGTGCTCTAATTATTTGGCTTATTTGTTTCTATTGTGAAGCTGGGATTGCATTATTTGTGTCAATGACAGCTGTAAGGAGCTGCAAGGAGAATAGGACTGGTGTGTGTGTGTGTGTGTGAGAGAGAGAGAGAGAGAGAGAGAGAGAGAGAGAGAGAGAAAGAGAAGTTTATGTTTGAGGTTGTTATTGTGGTCTATTATCAATTGGTCAGTTATTTCTGGGTTCCTGACAGATATATGTGGAGTGTTTTTTATTATCTTAGTGACTCCATGCCTGCCAACATTTGGCTGTGAAAGAGATGGAGATTTTCTCATTTATCAGTGAATGGCATACCCTCAACGCCCCTGCTACATGTAACTCTGTGCCACAGATTAATAATACAAGGATTTAAAAGGAAAACCATTTCTCATTAATTCATGGCTCACAGTGAAATAAATATAAAATCATACAAAATGTACCAAAAAACAATCAGAAATAAACATCAGAAGTTTATGTCACAAAAATATAATGAGGTGCAAACATTGTGAGATTCATCATTGCCAGGGA
Organism: Pagrus major; assembly: GCF_040436345.1. Taxonomy (NCBI): domain Eukaryota; kingdom Metazoa; phylum Chordata; class Actinopteri; order Spariformes; family Sparidae; genus Pagrus; species Pagrus major. The sequence continues at coordinate 11,629,493 of NC_133218.1, read as the reverse complement.
AACCTTCAAAAAGAAGAAGGATGAAATGATGCAGACTACAGTCTGTAGAGTGGAGACAAGAGGACAAGCCAGTGAGACAGGAGGCAGATGTTAATGAAGAGGAAAGTCTTGCATCAAGTGGAGTGAAATTTGGAAGCGTTTTTGTTCTACTTGGGACCTGTTTCATCGATTTTTAGATCGGTGTTGAGGGCTTGAGTGAGCACAGTTGCGAAATGGACATCAGGCAGGGTCATTATCGCATGCTCACGTCTGCCTCTGGGTTGGGTTCCAGGTACCACGACACATACATCCCCCATAGAAACTGAAAAACACCATTTGATATGATATTAAATCAGGAGATCAATGGGATAAATAACTGACTGGGAGCACAGTTGAAGTGTTGGCAGGTGTGTGCCTTCTCTTTTGCTTGATGACTCATTCTTAACTTTGTGGTGTATACGTACATGTGTCCAATAAAATGTGATTTGGGGTGACAAAGTAATCCTGCCTATCCTCCTGACACTGCAGCAGAGGGAGGTGAGGGAGTCATCTATAGCTCTACATTTATTTATAACTGCTCTACATAGAGCCAAATTCATAGCTGAACTTCAAGGCTCCATTAAAAAAGTAAGAACACGTCACTCAAAATCACATTATCATTTTTAATAACAGGAATAACAAAAAATCCATTCCAAGATCATAACCTCACTCAACAGTATGTTGTATTGTTCACTCAATATGTTTAGATAACTATCTAGATTAGAAAATATGCAGCAAATGTAATACCTTCCAATGGAATTGCCATAATTACTGTAGTTCCTACAAGAGCTAGCTCAAAAAATAAACAAAATGAACTTGCAGACAGCTGGCCAGTCGGCTGTACCTAACAAGCTCGGAGATACGAAAAACTGTTCTGGAGGATGAGTAACCCTAAGCGGAGCAGCAGAAGACTGTGAAAGAAGCCGAATAGGTTGGTCTGTTTACCGCAGAACTACACCTTAAACCACTGGGTCAGAACCGCAAGACAAACAGACATTATCAGAGCTGCACTTCGAGTTAACAGTTTGAAGCACAGAGAATGCAACCAATAAAGCCTGCCAATCACAGGCGGTGTCTTACAAGAAGACTAAGGGATCCTCAAAGCTTGGTGCCTTAAACCGTGCGTGAGCGTCTACACTCGGGAGCTAATGACTCTCACATTCACATTCGTTAGTTGAAAACGCCGTTGTTCATTCACCTTCATTGAACGTACTCTTTTAGCCTGTTCATGCACAACACTGATCATGCCAAACTGTGTAATAGACCCACCGGTCCACTGTGCTGCTGTCGTGTTGGGCCTTGCCTATCCATAAAAAACAACTCAGTCTCTTCCATAGTTAAGTAACTAATAAACTGCTTCTTATGGTTATCCTCTTAAAATAAAGGCACCAAAACTACCTGGTTAGGATTAGGAAGAGATAATTATAGGAGATACACTAATAATAAACACTCGTTAATGGGGCACCACCTCCGTTATTTGGTCTATTTGAATAATCCGGAGGTAATTAATCAAATTCGACTGGACAAGTTAACTTGTATCAATTCTAATCAATTTCAGATCAATTTATTCATCTCATGTATGAAGGAGTGAATTCTACACATATCCATCGGTTCTCCACATTAAAACAAACCTGCACAGACAACGACGTATGGTTAAATAGGTTTATTTACTAAATAAATCAAGGTGAATAAATGAAAGGATGATTCAAACAAACAATATTGATAACATAAAATGTAGAGACTAAATGATCATGGTAATGAATGGATGGAGATGAGCGGATGGTAAAGTCGCGAGTCTGGGAAGCATTCAAAGATTACTATAGTAATTTTGACACTAACGAGACCCTAACCGGATTTCTTATTAATTAAAGATTACTATGAATCAAAAGAAAAGAGACATCACCAACTCAAGAACATGCGTGTGACTCCAGCAGTGTGCGTGGGTGTTTAGCCTACTTTGCCTGAAGACTGGGAGATGTTCACCACTTTGGACCTCTCCGGAGCTGATAGCTTGACCTCGGCTTGAGGTGTCGGTCCAGGAGAAGGAGCTGAGTCGCGGATCGTCTGCGGCTTGAAGATGCCGCTCGAGCCGGATGGATGTCGCAGCTCGTCCGGTCTCCCAGTGGGTTTCTCTCGTCCAGGTGTCGGAGGGAGAGCGCAGTCTGTCCAGTACCCGGCAGGAAGGTCCCGGTCCACTGCCCAGCGGGATGGCACCGCTTGTGAGCGTTGGGGGCGAGCCGGTCTTGGCTTGGCAAATGTCTATTGTTGCAAACCGTCACACGGTTTGTTGATGCAGGCAATTACTGCACAAAGCTGGTTGTTGTAATAAAAAGTCTTCTTCTTGCCTGAAGTGGTGACTCTGAACTTTTGATCGAACTAATTCAACTTTCTTGACGAAAATAACTAGAGAATAACGCTGGCCTGGCGAGTCCTCAGTTATTACTCAAAACAAGACGAATTAAGTCAAATTAACTTCTACTGAGTAAAATAACGATACTTAACAAAACGAAAGCACTTAGACTTAGTGCGTCCTCAAATTAGAAGATTGAGGTAAAAATCGCACGTGGTCAATTGTGCGGAGATTTCTGCCTAAGAGCGTGTCGCAAAAATACAAAAGGTAAAGGTTTAAAGTAAAGCTAAGAAAAATTTAGAAGAAGAGAAATTTTAAAAAGAGGTTACAGCAAGAGATTACAGCAAGAGAGCGAGTGAGCAGTTGTCTCTTGGTATTTGTAGTCCATATCAGCAGGCGGTTCCTAAGGGGCGGGCTTACGGTTATTACTGTGTATCATATCAATCGTCTACACTTACGAAACTTTGAATTAAATTAAACCGATTTAATGTTTCGCGATCGTGCTTCACCTTTCTCAGGACCTTACCATGGCAAAATAAATGGACTTAATGAAATAATATGACCTGATTAAATTCGCTGAACGAATAAAAGAAATTAACACTGGATCAAACATGAAAACACTTAAAGATACAGTAGAACTGATAGAATCTGACCACATATATAAGCATTTCTTATAGTTCTAATACCTGTAAATGAAGAAACATATTACAGACTTTTAATCAGGAAAACGTATTAAAACATAGATATCTTGAAAGTTTAATTTCTTTGTACCCGGACTCACCACTGGAGGGCACTGTGGTTCCACCAAACACATGACACAATTAAACATTAAATTTGATTTTAGCCAAATTTCATCACAGAGAAACGGGAGAAAGATCAGTTTTATGAGCTTCTCTTACTGACCCTTAATCTGTTGGAATTAAGAGAATGAGATCCTGACTTAATGGTTAATTAGAAATGGTCTGAAATCTGGAGGAACACAGAGACCATTTGGTGTGGAATGTGGTCACAGATAAGAAACCAGATGAGTCGTAATTCAGACCTGAAGTGTTTGCATAGAACAAGTCAGAAGGTTTCCAGTGTTCTCTTAAAAGCTAATGTGTGCTTTAGAAGTTAGAGGTGAGGAGAGAGACACAGGTAAAGAGAGAGATACTCTAAAACAAAGAAAGAAAAACATTTGATGTGAGTTAATTTACATATATAAAGACTCTGTATTGACACCTTCCGATGGCCAGTTGTCCCTCCTGGTAAGCTTCACAGAGGCCTCCCCATGACCTGTGAAAGAGGATATGTGTGCTTGCAAGGGAGAGGAGGTTCATCCAAAGGCTTTGAGTTGTAAATTAATTAAAAGTGTCTTCATACGAAGTATTTACAACCAAGAAAAACACTGTCCTCTCTGCCAGGCGATAAGATGGAGCCCCTCTTCCTGTAGAGTTGCTTCAAACTTAAAAACAGAGGTGATAAGAAACACAGGGCCTCACATCAAAGATATAAAGGAACACAGCCATGTGCTCCTACATATCCCCCACTTCGATCTGAATGACCGTAGTAGCGGGAACTTTGGATCGATGAAGTCATGATGTCCATCGTCGAGGAAACTGAACTGGTACACTTCATGTTCAGAGTTGGTGTTTGTCTTTATCATGTGCTGAGGTCTATTATATAACAAAAATCGTATACATATCAAAAGAAAAGAGAGAAGCCGATAATGATACTGACGACCCTAACTCTTCCTAAGGGTTAATAGGAGGTGCTAATCTTATAGGGTTACAGGGCCTATACTAAAGTTAGTAACTGTCGTCAACTAACTGTAAAAGGGTCGCTATCACTAACTGATCACTGCACTCGAGTAAGAGTGTTTGCTCTAACTGAGTGTCTGTGGAGAAATTTAGATTTCTTGATTTTGCTTTCCCGTTGATTTGTGTCCAAATGATGGAGCTAAATTTTCAATGTATAGGATAACGTTCTCTGGTGATGGTGGGTAAAATTTCCTTCACCAGAAACAGTGGGATAAGATGCAGAAGAATCTTATCTATGGCTGAGCTGTTCACTGAGGATCCAATGTCTCTCGGCGTGCCTGTCATAACGAACTGACAGGTTGTGTGTGAGGATAATCAACCGACATGACTGAAAGGTGAATGATTACTCACGTAAATATGTATTACACTGTTCATATAGATGTACATTTCTGCTTATTTTCTAAGACTGAATGGGAGCAGCTGTAACACAAGCAAGATCCTTTCAGGGATCACTAAAGTATTTCTGATTCTAATTCTGACTATAGCAAGGCGAGTTTTTATTCAGAGCTTCACTGTGGGTTTCGACCACCAAATGATGCTCTACAACGACTGGCTTATGTTTGTAGCACCTGCTGTTGTTGGTTGATCTGTGCTCTGATGTCTGGGATTTCAGCTTGTAGTTCACATCTATAGCGATTTGACTGTGAATAAGCTGATAACATGGACTGCAGAAAATCCAAAATTAAACAAAATATTCTTACAACAATAGCTTTTCAGGAGCCCCCCAATGAATTGTTCAGGTCTGCACTGAACTATTCGTTTCTGATTGAGTGACAGTGAACTTCCACAACTGCTGCAACCTGTAAGTCGAGTCTGTCAGCTTGACAAACACTTTCTTTGTGTGTAGACGACAGCTGGTGATCAACAGTTTGGTTTGTTCCTCGCGAACAATCTCAGAGTTTTGGTTTTGATTCTACTCTATCAATTTATTATACACTTTGGACTAAAGGGCAAACGTGTTAGATTAACCCCCACTTTGAATCAATGAGTTTGGGTGAATCAAATGACTGTATTTAGTTAAGCAGGTTAATTTAGCAGGTTAATTTACAAAGCCTGTTTCTCAATTCAACTTTTATAAACGACTGGAACAACAGTGACCTTTGTTGGCAACAAAAAAAAATTCTACTCGCGATGGGCACTTTCAGGTGCTTTAAGGGTTTTATCCTTATTTATGACCTAATAGAGAAGTTTGCATCCCTGTCAAGTCCCATGGGGTTTTTGTGCGGATTCATCTGGTTGCGATGGACCAACTTAAGAGTCTGCTCTTCCTGACCTTTGTTTACTTTGATCTTTTGGGGCAGAAGCTTACGGGCAAGCCTTCTGGTGTCTTGGTTGTCTTTTCTCGTCAGGGGAGCAGAGGTGTAGTACCACCTTTTGTCCCCCACTTGGATTTTATCATGGGACACTTTTTGGTCATAGTAGGCTCTGTGGCCCCTTCGTGGGAAGGAAGCTCTGGGACGCAGGTTTGACAGTTGGACCTGACGGCAAATCGAGCAGTCTTTGATGTAGTTTGCTACATCTTCCTGCATGTGTGGCCAATAGGCTACTTGTTGGAGTGCCTGATATGTTGCTTTGGCTCCTCTATGTCCTGCGTGTGGAGAGTTATGGGCCTGCATTAGCATCACCCCCCTGTGGCTCTGAGGCTCCACGAACGCATGTGAAGTGAGAGCGTCGGAGACACGTACAAGGAGGTTTTCGACAATGCGCAGGGAAGTGTGTGCGTCATCCAAGTGTTTCAAGTCAGGACCAGAGCGTCTCAGTTCTGAAGAGTTGGCAGGAGCATTGGCTACTGCCTGAGCTTGAGTGACGACACCAACCCCAAGGGTGGGAGGGTTGGGAAGAGATTCAGGATTGAATTGCCAGGGAGTTTCATCAAAGGCACCAGGTGCCAAGACATCTGGCTCAAGTACATAGCCCTGAGTTTCAGTGGGATGTGGAAGATCTATAGGCAGTGGTTGGTGGACCTGTGCCCAAATCTTCAAGCGTTTGAAGTCAATCAGTGGCTCAAATCGGTTGAGGAGATCTTTACCGATGAGAAGAGGGATGGAATCAAAGGGGGACACGTACACAGGGTGGACGAGGTTCATTGATCCCATAGTGAAGTTAATAAATGCCCTAGTGGTCAAGGTAGTACCTGTGGGCGAATATGGTTGGACTTCAAGTGAGCAGTGTTGCAGCTTTAAGTTCCTGTTGGATTGGTGTGCCATTGTTCGCAGTTTGTTGAAAAGCGTTGGTGACATCAGGGTGACGTCTGCACCTGTGTCAAGGAGTGCTTCATGTTCAAGCTCGTTTTCAAGTGTAGCAGATAGGTAGAGCTTGCGTGCAACCCCCCTTTCTTTAAGATTGCCTAAGAACCGTTGAAAAGGTGGTTCAACCTGAAAGATTGACGGGGCTTCATCAGGAGGAGTCTTGTTTGAGTCTAGCTGAACCACTAAGATTGCACTAGAGTCTGGCTGTTTACGCCCTTGGTCTGATTGCTCAGGTGTGCCATTCTTGGCCATTGGGACCTGGTCCTGAGGCAATGCATGTTCAGGTTCAGTGGGGTTCATGTACGACTCCTCTTTCACCACCACATTGGGTTGGTTGGATGAGGGTTTTGGAGAGGAAGTTGCTGGATTCTCAGGAGTCGTCAAGCGAGCAACTACTGAGAGGAGGTCAGCTTTTTCTCTATCTCCTTTGTACACATGTTCAATCACACGTTTAATAGCGTCAAGGTCTTTCTTGCTCATACCTGATTGATTCAACTTATCAGGGTTGATTGGTTCAGCATTTTCGTCTGTTGCTTCCTCATCAGATGGGTTTTCATGTTGCCCATTTCTGGATGGATAGCTTTGAGACCCACGTCTGTCATGTTTTCTACCGTTATAAGTTTGACGGTTTTTCCGTTGGTCTGATTGGGATTTGTTTCGGTGGGAGTCAGAAAAGTGACGTTTTGCACCAAATCGTGGTTGGTACTGACTTCTGTCAGACCGAGAGGTTTGTGGATACCTTCGACCTGAATCAGGTTGGTGAAATGAAGGGTTTTTCTGCTCTGTTGGAGGTTGGTAAGGTTGAGAAGGGGGTGTGGTTGACTCACATGGTTTGACACCCGGAACTCCTTCCAACTCCAGAGGCAAAGACTCTGTGGAAATACTCAAGATATTTGTTTCAGTGGATTTGACCAGTGTTTGTCTTTGTTTAGCAAAACCTTTTGTGGCCAGTTCACGTAGTTGTCGACTAGTGAGGGTTTCTGGACATGCCATGACACCAAGATGATGGCTAGTCGTGGGGTGGAGGTTTTGTACGAACAGTGACTTGAAGTGTAGTTCTTCCTCCATCTCTGTCTCATTCTTGGGTCCGAAATAGGCTTCATGAAGCCTCTCATAGTACTCTTGAGGGGATTCTTGTCTTCCCTGTTTGACAGCTAAAGCGGCAGTTAGACCTGTCTTTGTAGTGTAGCTTTTAAATTCATCCATCAATGCTTTGCTGAGGGCTTCATAGCTCTCTTTGACACGGCGAGGTTGTCGCTCGATGAATTTGCTGACTCTCTGATTAGAGGTGACTCTAATTAGGTAGATTTTGTCATCTACTGTGGCATCTGGGAATCTCCTCAGATAGAACTCTATGTCTTTTAGATAAGCGCTGGTGTCGTGAGTGCCACCAGGCTTGGGTTCGAAACGGTTTATGTTTCGAGCCATTTTATCTAGGTCCCTGTCGGAGGGACTTCGCGAATAGTGCGCGCTTGAACGAGGGGGAGGTTGAGGAGAGGTAGACCTTTTAATTCGGTCATGTAGGTCCCTGTCAGTCCGATTGCGGACAGCAGGGCCTATGGGCGACAAAGATCGCGGCGAGGATACGCCTATTTGAGCGTCTCTGTGGAATCTGCTCTCTCTTCTTTCCTCACGGGAGCTTGCATTTGCAGGCGTTCTTTGGAATGAACTATACTCAAGAGAATGTCCTAATTCCCTTTTAACCTCATTGAGCTCTGCCTCTTTCCTCATCTGTTCAAGATGGGATTTGTCAGCTTGGGCTTTGGCCTCTTCTAGTGCCTGTTGCATGTCTTGGAGACGTTTCCTGTCACTTTCTCTGGCCCTGTCCCAGACTTTGAGCTTACTTTTTAGATCCTTATTTTTTTCGGTTGCTTCTTCCAAGTCTTTGTTAGTATTTTTAAGATCTTTAGTTACTTCTCCAAGCTCATGTTCTGTTTTATCTAGCTCTAGCCCTTGGGCTTTTAGGACCTGTTTTAGCTCTAAGTTTTCACTGAGCAGTGTAGCTTGTTCATGCTCTTGTGCTTTGACTTGAGACTCCAGTTGTTTATTGTAGTCTTTTGCTCTAGCTAAAGATTCCTCTGACTCAGTTAAGGACTCCCTTGCTTCGGTTAAAGCATGCACTGTCTTAGTTAAAGACTCCTCTGCTTTAGTTAAGGATTCCTCCATTTCCTCATGTTGCTTTTTAAGAGCTCTGTGGTTTTCTTTTCTGACCCTCATTTCAGCTACAGCTTTGTCTAGCAATCCATCTCTATGTTTTTGTTGCGCAGCCATAACAACGATCATGCTCCCTAACATTTTCTCTCTGGTTTTTCCTTGCATTGGTTCGGTTAGGGATTGGCATATTAGCGCGGTCATTATATTTTGTAGTTCATTAGGGTCGGCCTTCTGGATTTCGTCTACGTATCCTGGCAGCAAATTTGTTGTGAGCTCCTTTATTACTGCATCTTGTTCGGCTAGGGGATTCAAAGTTGCGGCTAGTGAACCGCCAGGACCCCCTGATTCGGTCATTGTTTAAGTTTGTTTTGAAAGGGAAAAAAAATTTTTTTATTAAAATTTATTTATTTAATTTTAAATTTTTTTCTATTTATTTTATTTGGGCTTTAAATGTTTAATTGTTTTCAATTAGAGGTAGGATTCACCTTTATTTGAATTAACTTGTGCAGTTCAAAACAAGTAAGCGTTTGGATTTTAAAGGATCTAACAGCTAATGTGTTAACAACAAAAACTAAAGTATTTGATCTAACTGTGGCTTTCGATTGAAACTACTTGGATGTTTAGTTAACAGCTTAATTATTTGACTTGCATGAGCATAGCATATCAGCGTCAGATTTCAAGTAATACACTAAAAAGAAAAATTTTAATTGAACTTGGATTGAAATAGTTGAATCTGGTTAAAGTTGTCAAATTTGTATTTAACAGCTAAATTAAAATTTTATTTATCTGAATAATGCGACACACTAATTTACTATGGTAGTTATTGCAGTATTACAAGTTTCCAATAATACAATTTAGCAAGTATCTGTAAAAAAAAATTAATTTTGTTTATTAAAGCTGAAGGATCAAATTCAGTTAAACAAGTTAGCCAGCAGAGTATGCTATTTAGTCGTATTTGTTGTTAACAGAATCAGCCACCATGGGTGTTGTCACAAATTTGATAGTCACAGATTTGGTCATTAGAGGAAGCTATCACAAAATAAAATCTTTTACCGAATCGTCCTACAGAGGGCACTATTACAAATTTAGGAGTTTTAATAGAGTCGAGCAACAGAGGGCGCTAGTACAAATTTAATAGAGTCGAGCACTAGGGGCGCTGTCTCGGAATTGAATTTTAACAAGGCTACCTGAAGAAGAGTCTAGAGGAGGGACTTTTTAGCTCCGCCCACTGATATACCCCATTGTTTTAGCAGGATTTAGCTCAGTGGTGATTTGGGCTCTGAAACGTTCACTTCTCAGCTGTGGGAAAAGGCAGCAATTGGTTTCACTTTTCACACAAGCAGAATCTGGGCGCAGCGGCCGGCACTGATTTCTCATCACAGACAGTTTTCAGCACATCAGAAAACATTCAACCAGCAACTAGCATTGCATTCATTTACTTATGTTTTCACCATTTGAGCTGATAGAGGTTTTCTGCCCTCCTTTACACAGCCAAATATACTGTCTTTGATCGGATGGTTGCCACAGCAACCGATCTTGATACTACGGGAGTAAAACAATTAAAAACCTCTCACTGTTTGCACAGCTGTTTTCTGTTTAGGTAGCTAATCTAAGTCAGAAAACACGAGGGTCTGAGCAAGTTACAAATATCTCCGGAACATCGCGGCAAATAAAGACTGTCTCAAGATGAGTTTCTAAGCTTTGGCACAGCGCAACAGCTTAAGATTCATCAAACCGGTTAAATTTAGAAGTGTGCAGCGACACTTATGCATGCAAATAAATCACAGACCTGGTTCAACACAGCGTCTGTACACGAAACATTAACGCACGGCGGCGTTTAACAACTCTTTAACTCACAGATCTGGTGATTACAGCGCAGAATCTGTACACGAAACATTAACGCACGGCGGCGTTTAACAACTCTTTAAATCATGGATCTGGTACAACGCAGCATCTACACATTAATTTCCAACATGCGGCGATGTTGAACGCTTCTTTATCATACACGGATCTGGTTACAACGCAGCATCCATACACATTAATTTCATATTAAGCAACGCGATCACAGCTCGGCGGAGTTTATGCTCACACACGATTCAAGGTATATACAGTCAAGAATATAAAGTTAAGTATCGCATTAATCACTCAGTGGACAGCTAAACAACGTTAAACAGCTTGGGTTTTGATTTTAAAACCGATGTTTGTCTGTACACATCAATTTAATGCAGAGAACTGTGGTTTTAGGTGGCCTCGCACGGACGGCACCATATTATATATAGGAGATACACTAATAATAAACACTCGTTAATGGGGCACCACCTCCGTTATTTGGTCTATTTGAATAATCCGGAGGTAATTAATCAAATTCGACTGGACAAGTTAACTTGTATCAATTCTAATCAATTTCAGATCAATTTATTCATCTCATGTATGAAGGAGTGAATTCTACACATATCCATCGGTTCTCCACATTAAAACAAACCTGCACAGACAACGACGTACGGTTAAATAGGTTTATTTACTAAATAAATCAAGGTGAATAAATGAAAGGATGATTCAAACAAACAATATTGATAACATAAAATGTAGAGACTAAATGATCATGGTAATGAATGGATGGAGATGAGCGGATGGTAAAGTCGCGAGTCTGGGAAGCATTCAAAGATTACTATAGTAATTTTGACACTAACGAGACCCTAACCGGATTTCTTATTAATTAAAGATTACTATGAATCAAAAGAAAAGAGACATCACCAACTCAAGAACATGCGTGTGACTCCAGCAGTGTGCGTGGGTGTTTAGCCTACTTTGCCTGAAGACTGGGAGATGTTCACCACTTTGGACCTCTCCGGAGCTGATAGCTTGACCTCGGCTTGAGGTGTCGGTCCAGGAGAAGGAGCTGAGTCGCGGATCGTCTGCGGCTTGAAGATGCCGCTCGAGCCGGATGGATGTCGCAGCTCGTCCGGTCTCCCAGTGGGTTTCTCTCGTCCAGGTGTCGGAGGGAGAGCGCAGTCTGTCCAGTACCCGGCAGGAAGGTCCCGGTCCACTGCCCAGCGGGATGGCACCGCTTGTGAGCGTTGGGGGCGAGCCGGTCTTGGCTTGGCAAATGTCTATTGTTGCAAACCGTCACACGGTTTGTTGATGCAGGCAATTACTGCACAAAGCTGGTTGTTGTAATAAAAAGTCTTCTTCTTGCCTGAAGTGGTGACTCTGAACTTTTGATCGAACTAATTCAACTTTCTTGACGAAAATAACTAGAGAATAACGCTGGCCTGGCGAGTCCTCAGTTATTACTCAAAACAAGACGAATTAAGTCAAATTAACTTCTACTGAGTAAAATAACGATACTTAACAAAACGAAAGCACTTAGACTTAGTGCGTCCTCAAATTAGAAGATTGAGGTAAAAATCGCACGTGGTCAATTGTGCGGAGATTTCTGCCTAAGAGCGTGTCGCAAAAATACAAAAGGTAAAGGTTTAAAGTAAAGCTAAGAAAAATTTAGAAGAAGAGAAATTTTAAAAAGAGGTTACAGCAAGAGATTACAGCAAGAGAGCGAGTGAGCAGTTGTCTCTTGGTATTTGTAGTCCATATCAGCAGGCGGTTCCTAAGGGGCGGGCTTACGGTTATTACTGTGTATCATATCAATCGTCTACACTTACGAAACTTTGAATTAAATTAAACCGATTTAATGTTTCGCGATCGTGCTTCACCTTTCTCAGGACCTTACCATGGCAAAATAAATGGACTTAATGAAATAATATGACCTGATTAAATTCGCTGAACGAATAAAAGAAATTAACACTGGATCAAACATGAAAACACTTAAAGATACAGTAGAACTGATAGAATCTGACCACATATATAAGCATTTCTTATAGTTCTAATACCTGTAAATGAAGAAACATATTACAGACTTTTAATCAGGAAAACGTATTAAAACATAGATATCTTGAAAGTTTAATTTCTTTGTACCCGGACTCACCACTGGAGGGCACTGTGGTTCCACCAAACACATGACACAATTAAACATTAAATTTGATTTTAGCCAAATTTCATCACAGAGAAACGGGAGAAAGATCAGTTTTATGAGCTTCTCTTACTGACCCTTAATCTGTTGGAATTAAGAGAATGAGATCCTGACTTAATGGTTAATTAGAAATGGTCTGAAATCTGGAGGAACACAGAGACCATTTGGTGTGGAATGTGGTCACAGATAAGAAACCAGATGAGTCGTAATTCAGACCTGAAGTGTTTGCATAGAACAAGTCAGAAGGTTTCCAGTGTTCTCTTAAAAGCTAATGTGTGCTTTAGAAGTTAGAGGTGAGGAGAGAGACACAGGTAAAGAGAGAGATACTCTAAAACAAAGAAAGAAAAACATTTGATGTGAGTTAATTTACATATATAAAGACTCTGTATTGACACCTTCCGATGGCCAGTTGTCCCTCCTGGTAAGCTTCACAGAGGCCTCCCCATGACCTGTGAAAGAGGATATGTGTGCTTGCAAGGGAGAGGAGGTTCATCCAAAGGCTTTGAGTTGTAAATTAATTAAAAGTGTCTTCATACGAAGTATTTACAACCAAGAAAAACACTGTCCTCTCTGCCAGGCGATAAGATGGAGCCCCTCTTCCTGTAGAGTTGCTTCAAACTTAAAAACAGAGGTGATAAGAAACACAGGGCCTCACATCAAAGATATAAAGGAACACAGCCATGTGCTCCTACATAATGGTTTCACTTAGAATAACTAGTTCCTCAACACAGCCGTTGCTGGCTGTTAGCTTCACAAGGTACAAAACCCTGGTGAACTGGGTGAAAGTCCTGAATAAACCTATGAAATCGCTGACTTCCTCTCAACATGGACTTAAAGTGATTGTCCAATGTTCCCATCATTATCGCCCCCTGCTGATCCTGCACCTTCATACACAAGCAAACTTTTCATGCATAGACAAGACAAACTGTCACTATCACACACTGACTTCTAATGGATCGACAGGCCTATAACATGCTTTGGCTGGTGTAATTACACAATTTTTGTTGTGATGAGTTTAATTACCACTTGACAATTCAAGACGATGATCTCAAAACACTTCGTCTCAGTGTGCAATTGTTTTGACTGAGTATTATTCTTTTAAAACCTTCAAACTCTGCATATTTTCGGGAATCTCAACATCACTCCAATTGAGGGAAACCTCAGTGAGTTTCGTGGCTGAAAGGTTTGAATTGAATTTAACTTTGATGAACTCTGCTGACCCTTGAGGGGAAACAGCTAGCTGGTTCGAAATAGAAGAAGCTATTATAGTTTATTCGGAATGATGCACCATCAACTTTTACTCAACCCTTCTCTGCCAGAGTATAAACTGCATAACAACAGAGGAATGGAGCAGGAGTCAATGGTAAATTGCTTGCTTCAGCACTGGAAAATGTTGACGAGGCCAGAGGTGACATCAGTACCTCAACTCTATTGTAATGTATTCACTAAGTCATGCCAATCCAATCAAATTTGAAGGATTTGATCAATTCCCTCTCACACTTTCTGTTTCACTCACAAATATATCGCATTGTGGAAGGAAACACCCTCTCACTGCTGTCCCACAGTCCAGTCCATGTATAAACCCTCTCCTACCTTTGACTGTCAGCCTATTCCAAGAAAACATGTTGCCCACTTAAAATGATTCTGGGTTTTGAACCATCTGTAGGGGGTAAGAAATGTTGATAATATCAGGAAAATAGATGGAAAGGAAGTGAAAAGTTCTTCTTTCTTCTGTCATCTGCAGAAAAGAACAGAAGTGTCACATTGGGCTTAAATTATCACAGTGTGGCTTTGCAATGCAGAACACCTTTGAAAAAAATACCTTGTGTTGTTCGGGACTTAATCTGTTAATTAAGTGTATAATTATGCGACATCATCAGGTAGAAAATGAAATCCCACCCACCCAAGCTTCCTCATTGAAAAAATCAGTGGAACTGATTGGGGGAGTACATTACGGGTGAAGGAGCCAATTGAATTTTCAACCCCCTCCCTCCTCCCAGTAGGCCGTGCACAACGCCCCCCTTTAAATGTTATTGCATTTACAAATCCATTAAAATATGTCCTAATTTTTATCTTTTAAATCAGTAATTGGAGATGCCAGCTCTACACAGTGGCTTCTACTGCACCAGCTAGTTGATATAATTGCAATATACGCGTGACTTGAGTATAATACCAATTAGCTGTGTTACCTCCTTGAAGAGCAAACTGTGTCCAAATAAACACATCTTAATTATGCCCGCAGAGAATAGGAGTTGGAGAGCACACAATTAAAGTGGCTAATTAATTCAGTGTTTTATCATCACAGTTTTTTTTTTTTTTTTTACCCTTCTTGCTTTACGCCAAGAATCATGCAACTAAAAGATTAATAAACCATTCGTCCTCTCCACAGGATGTTGGGTCAGCCTTTGTAGTTCACTGTCCTGGCAGTCATTAGCCTCTATGGACTTAAGAAAAGGGGACCAGAGAAAAATAAAAAAAATAAAGTGCTACCCTCATTGAATTGTTGCTGTCCTGACCAGACCAATCATGCCACTTGGCTTCTATGCTCCACCAGACTTGAGGGACTCTGTAGCCATAAATCCTTTCAAACTTGACAAAGTTTCATTTTGTTTGAGTTAATTCTTAGAGCTTTATGTTTACTCTTCTCCTTTATTGCCTTCTGTTCTTTCATAACACCACCAACTGGGTTTAAGGAGAGTTAAAAAAGAAAAAACTAGTATGGGTATCTGTTCTTTGGCTTTGAGCTCATCCACAGCAGTCCAGCCCTATGCTTAGTCCCTACTGAATTATCAACAGATAGCCTCAGGCACTGAAGCATGCTGGGGACTTGTGACAAGGTATCAGAGTGGCCTCATGAGGAATATAACTTTCACTTCACTTTATCTTGACAGAGTCATTTTAGAGGGTGGCACAGTGGTGCAGTGGTTAGCACTGTTGCAAAAAGAAGGTTCTGGGTTTTGAATTAGCAGGCCTTTCTGTGTAGGGTTTGCTATCTCCCAATGTCTGCCTTGGTGGCCAGGTGTTCTGGTTCCTTCCCACAAACCAAAGACAGGTTTGGCTAATTAGCAACCCTAAATTGCTTGTTGTTTGGTTGTCTGTCTCTATGTATAGGCAATTTGAGAGGAGGGTGAGAGGGAACACCATTCCCCTTGTTTGCAAAATTACCAAAATGTGTCCTCCTTGTTGACCTGCCATCTCTCTCCATCTCCACCAAGATCATTAATAGGCAGATGCTAATCTATCCAGACCGGCAGCTATCACTAACAAATTATTGAGAATTATTACATTTGGATGGAGCGTTTATTTTAACTGGTGCAGCTTTTCTAGCCTTTATGGCAGTAGCAGCCCAGGAAATTCAGAGACCATTTGCAGTCAGGTGACGCTACTCTGCCAATGTGTATTGCGTCAAGTGTCATAATTCCAGTCAGACACTCAGACTAGAGACAAGAAGAGACACAACATTTGGAGAAAAAAAGAGCGTTTCCTTTAGAATGCACACCTACATGTTCATTCTTCCCAGTTTAAAATCAGTATGTTTCATAAAAGTGACCCCCCTGTTAAAAATCAACAAGCCACCTACCACCTTTGTATCAGCCCTGTGATTGACTGCAGACTTGTCCAGGTTACATGCCTGCTCTCATCCAATGTCAGCTGAATTTGGCTTCTGCAACCTTTAAGGATAAGCAGGCATATCTAATTGATGGACGGAGTGACTTTAGAGCATTTTCAGGCTAATCCTCTCTACTCCGCAATTACACAACACCTCTTTAATTGGTTAATACAGTATTGACAAAACTTGATTTGACTTGATTATTATAACTCAAGTGAGGATAAGCACAATATTAACCAGACATTCCTAAGCAGGAAAAGTCTCTGTCTGAGACTACACGTCTGTGAATAGGCTTACATCAGATCAGATACACTATTCACGGCAGGCCGAGGCTCAACCAGAGCAGTGCAAAGTCAGGTTCAAAGTGTCAGTCCCCAGAGTGTCAGCTGTGCTCTTGACATTAGGTTGTGAAGAGAACTGGATCACGTAGTGAGTCGATGAGTCTCCATGGCTCTGTGAAATGGCATAGTAAAAAAAGCTTGCATCAGTAGGAAACCGTATACACAATCTGTGATGCAACATCTTGCATTATTTTATTTCAAACAACAATACAAAGACAATACAAGGAAGCACTACAGAAAAAATGAAGCTTCCTTTTTATTCTTTTATGAGACCTTCTTTATCTTCCTATCCTATCCTCCCATCTATCGTAATCTAACGATAAAGCAAGGAATCTCTGTCTGTGTATGATTCTTGCATATCTCGAGAACCAATCACCCGATTTACTTCGCACTTGTCAGGTGTGTTGTTGAGGACCCACAGAAATTCAGTGTCGAACTTCCACAGATTTCCTCCAGTCTAATCTGAAACATGCACACGCTACAAGGTTTTTAAATAATGCCACGTAACCCACTATACATAAGGTTATAGTACCAGAGGGAGAAAAACACCACCTCACGTGATCCCTCTCACATGATCTCATGGGGTTGCTGATGTAAACAAAATGTAGATTAGTATGGTGCAACAACTTGCATAAGGTATTGCATGAGAAAAAAAAGAAGAAGGTTAAATAAGTCTGGATGAGTGGGGACACGTGGAAACAGAGGTTTTCTATTCTTCAGCGAGAACTGGAGATGAGATTTTAAGTTTCTGTCAACATGCTAGCTCACATGGGTGTAATGCTGCTGGAGCACACCAGAGGGCCCATCTGGCCCTTTTTTTCTCCAAGTGAGGAAATAAAATGTTCACAGTTTGCTTAATCTTGTTAAATGTTGTATTGCATGTTTTGAACAAAGGTTAGAATCTTCTTGTCAGAAAAGCTGAACAGCTCTGCATGCACAACTCGCTACATTATGATACATATATGTAATGAGCTGGGCACATACATTATAGACCTGCCATTCAATGTGTGTGGGAGGATAATAAAACAAAAGTTTTGTCATTTTGACATGACTTTGACAACAAAACTAAGTTATGGACTTTTAAATATGCTACCAGAATATTTGGCCTAATCTTCACGGTTCTTCAGCTGCTGTAGTATCTCAAATGAAGACACACAAAGGAGACAGTTCATAGTTTTGTTTCTAAGGCTCTGTAGTTCCTGGAACTACAGTATTTGGCCAAAAAAATGCTGTAATATTAGCCTTGTTACAAAGTCTACTGTAAAAATAGCCTACAGACATCTCTGTCTCTGATGTTACCCTTGCCTTGCATTTCACAGCCATCTATTGAGTGTATCCAGCATCACCTGTCTTGACCTGAGACACATCATGTTTGTTGAGAAGTCTATCAGCTCCATCTACTTAATTTACATATTAAGATCTGGTTAAAATGTCAGTAGAATACAGATATCGATAACACTTAATTAATACCAAGTGTAAATGCAAATGTTCAGATGTCATTATCCAGATTACATCTTCAGACACAGATTGAATGTTAATACAAGATGTTAATGGGGTACGTATTGTATCCCTGTTTTCTTGTTATATGACTAAGCCTCATATGGCACGGCCCAAAGGAGATAAATTATCTGTATGAAACACAAGACTTAATTCTTTAATTACCATAGCCACAAGACACGGCAATAATCTCAGATAAGATATTTAGGGTCTATCTAAATATTGCTCATATGCATGAAGCAGCAATATGTACTAGAGAGATTAGGGAAGGTCACAACATATTTCATGCCACCTGCCACTAACAATAATAATATAAGTAAGTCCATAAAGATGTTGATGAAGGTTCTCAGTCATCCAGGTCATGGTAATTCTAAGTGCTGTATTGTAGGCAACTGGACGTGTTGTGTGAATGGTTGTTAAGCTGTCTGGGGAGGGAACTCAGTACTGCACTGTAGGTGGGTAATAAGTAATGTCGTAAGCCACCTCCTCTGTTCAAAGGAATGATTTTACTCCATCAGATGTTAGTGGACAGCAGAGTCTTGATTTGAGGAGTTAGCCCTCCTGTTTTCTGGCCGTACCCACAAAGACAGAGGGGAAGGAGAAGGAACAGAGGCACATCAGGGGAGCACTTAAAACCTGTGGCTACCCAAACTGGACATTTGTCAAAACCTCTAAAAGATCCAGAGCAGACAGAGAGGAAGAGGCAGAAAAACGTAACAACATTGTCATTCCTTATGTCGCAGGAACATCTGAGAAACTCAGGAGGATCTTCAATAAACATCATATCCTGGTTCACTTCAAATCTAGCAACACGCTGAGGCAGAAACTTGTCCATCCTAAGGACAAAACACCCAGGCATAAACAGAGTAATGTAGTTTATGCTGTTCAATGCAGCCAGGACTGCACAGATTTGTAATTTGGGGAGACCAAACAACCACTCCATAAACGAATGGCACAAAGCCCTCTCATGTTAACTACTCAGGTCATGACACTGCTGTCCACTTACATCTGAAGGAGAAAAATCATTCCTTTGAGGACAACAATGTAAACATCTTGGCCAGAGAAGACAGATGGTTTGAAAGAGGAGTAAAGGAATCCATCTACATTTAACTTCAACAACCATCTTTGAACAGAGGGGGTGGCCTACGACATTACTTATCACCACCTACAATGCAGTACTGAGTTCCCTCCCCAGACAGCTTAACAACCATTCACACCTGGGCTCACCTAGCCCTAGCAACCCACATGAAGGCCGGTCTGACCGACGACCCACATGAAGGCTGGTGTGGCCCTGATGACTCTGAAACTCAGGGCTCACACGTGTCCTTAACGACTCTGTAAGGACACTCCCACACAGAGTTTAACAGCCTGCAACTCCCCTCCAGTTAGTTAGAACTGAAGAAGCCTCTTGGATGAAAGGTGAAACGTCTTCAAGAAACTGAAACAAGACCAGCTGCCGACGATACAGCTCTTAGAATAAAGTCCATAAAGGAATTTCACATTGGGCTATTTGACTATGCTTAGATGACAATTTAGAGCTTGTAGAGATTTAAGTATTTATTACTTGATGATGTAACTGATTATTTTCTAATCATAGTTTTGAATTCTCCTCTTGATAGAACCTGTATGTTTGCCATCAGTCTGCATTGTCCTTTTTATCCTCTGAGCAGCCTGGCTCTGTGTGGTTGGCCACAGACACAGCATCACGGACAACTCAGCAGCCGGGCAGAGAGAGCAGGAGCCTTTATTGATATGCTAATGCTGTCGTTCATTAGCTGTCTTTAATTAGTGAGTGTGCTGCTGTGGGCTTCTTGCTAACTGCAGCCACCAAGAGAGAAAGCGCCATCATGAAAAATATGCTGATGAGGAGCCAAGGAGAAGGGGGAGGGCAAGAATTTTGAGGAAAAGAAGATAGATGAATATTGGAAAATTTGGAAAGTGAGAAGGGACTAGAAACAGAACTGAATTACCTTGTGAGGGAATGACAGTATAGGCCCTGTTTACACCTGGCACTGACATGTATTTTGGGTCATCCGATCGCAAGTGGACAACTTTAAGTACAGGTGTGCATGCACCAAAGACGCATTGAGTATTCATTGAGATCTAATCACTCAGACCACATTGGGAGGTGGTCTGGTACACATATTGTCACATTCTTTGGCGGTGTGCATGCGATTTCCATTGGGTCCACTGTAATGCATGTGTTTGGGCTTTCTTACCTGCCAAAGTTAACAGCAAATGTTTGTGAAAACACTGTCACTGTCAACTGATTTCACCAATGAACTAGTGATTGTAATATCCCTAGAATTCCTGAAAGGTGTAATTTGTATAATTTCACAAGAATACAACGATAGCACCAAAATTATAGGTTGCAGCAAAACTGCTAACTGCTGCTCACTAGTCTTTGTTGTAGCTTTTTTTGGCTGTAGCTAGCTATTGTTAGCTAATTAGTTCAGTTAGCCATGGGGTAGCTACGGATGCCCTAAAGGGCCATGCATTCATACATTTTATTTCCTCCGTTTTCCCATGATAACGAGTTAATTTCATTTGTTTTCTCGAGATCTCGAGTTATTATCTGGAAATAACAACTGCCGTTTTCCCGAGATAACGGGATAATTTTCTCGAGATCTCGAGATAAGGAAACTTTGTTTTCCCGAGATAACGATATAATTAATTTGAGATCTCCTCATTAACTACATAGCTGGTCAGCTATGTAGTTAATGACGACATCAGGCTCACTTAAATTGCGCCGCCGATATAGCTGAAGCCTTGCTACCCGTCTTTTTAGATTATGCACACTAATGTGTATATTATCTGTAATAGCAAGGCATAATGCTATTTCAGCCTGTGTCAGGCCTTGATTGAAAACATATGTGATGTGGTAATCGATATGCTCCTGCTCCTCTGACATTGCTACACTAAATGATGTTTCCGGCAATGATTTAATATACTACACTATCGTTTCGTTATCTCAAGATCTCGAGAAAATTATCCCGTTATCTCGGGACAACGGCAGTTGTTATTTCGAGGTAATAACTCGAGATCTCAAGAAAACAAATGAAATTAACTCGTTATCACAGGAAAACGGAGGAAATAAAATGTATGAATGCATGGCCCTTTAGGGCTTCCGTAGTAGTCAAATCAATTTCAAATCAATTTTATTTATTTAGCCCAAAATCACAATCACATTGCCTCAATGGGCTTTACAATCTGTACAGTAAACAACATCCTCTGTCCTTAGACCCTTGATTCGAGTGAGGAAAAACTTGCCATGTGAGGAAAAAAAAACCTTTTAATGGGCAGAAAAAAAGAAGATGGAAGAAACCTTAGGAAAAGCACCAGAGGAGGATCCCTCTCCCAAGACGGACAGACATGCAATAGATGTTGCATGTACAGAAAAGAACAACAAAATCAAAGTTTACAAGTTGCAGTGACAGAATATCTGATACAAATTATAATATATGTAAAGTGTGTGGATCCAGGAGACGACTGAGCAGGCCTAGGCATCGCCGGCTAGTGGCCTTGCTAGCTGACTGGAGACCAGACAGACTGAACACAGCCTCTAAAATCAAAAGGTCAGTTTGAGGTTAGGGGATACAGTAAGGAGGTAATTTACCGCGGCTCTGAATTCAGAAGGTGTACAGTATATTTTTCTGTTTAGCAAGGAAAGTCACGAGGTCCTGGCTGCAGACCTCCACTGTGAGGTCGCTACCGCCACAGGCTCCACTCTCAGGCCACCTCCACTGTCAGGACAGGAAATGCACGGGATACGTTTCAAAATAAAATCGCGAATGCACTTCCGGTTGAATCGTTTTCCTCACAAATGCATTAATTAGTAAACAATATGACGTAAAATCTATCAATTCCTTGTCTATAGTATATATCGTTATATCGTATTTATATAGTAAACTTTTTTGTTTGTCGTTTTTGGTCCGTGTTTTCCTTTTATGTTGCGCATAAGCCCCAATGTGGACATTTTGATTTATTCTGTCCAAATCTAGGACAAAAAGCCCGACTAATACACTGCACTGCGTAATTTTACAACTTAGTCTTTACGAAAAACAAACAGTGGGTGATATGACTCGGGGCTCAATAGTCTATTTGCAGCCTACTACAAAGCTGAGGATCTTGAAAAGAGAAGGTCAAATAGTTGATAAATGAAAACAATGGAGGGCAGGAATAACATTGCTCAGTGCACAAATTGTCTTTTAAGTTATTACTCATATTCATAAACCAACATCTCATAAGATGTCATTGGCCTATACATTTTATTGTGTACTATAAAGTATATACAGTACTTCACTGCCTTTTCATTATCATTTAACTTTGACTTTATTGCACTGCTCTTTTTCTATATATTTTTTCAAATTTTTTTTCTGTAGTATTATTCTGTATTTTTATTCTTAATCACCATAAATTTCTTGTTTGGTTCTATGTCTATGCTAATTATGTTCTTGTGCTGCTGGAACACCCAAGTACCACTAAATACTACACTTACTCTTGATCTCTACAGTATAATCCAAGTGAATTATTAAGGGATCAATGAGAAAAACAAAAAACACACTAAGTCACAACATGATTAAATGTTCTGTAGCCCTTTATTCTTGAACACAAACTCACTCATCTGTGTGACATTCACAATAGGCCAAATAATTTCTTCTGTCCATTATTTCTTCGCAGAATTTCCACATGTCCTCAGTATTGTAAAATGTGAACTTGAAGGGCTCCAGGATTGTTTCCTTTTCATGCTCATCCACCTCTTCTTTCCACACCCTCAGCCTGTTTCTCCTCCCCCATGCACAGAACATCAGGCAGGTCCACTTTGGCAGACAACAGTTGTCTGTTGGCCTCAACCCACTCTGCTGCATGTCTGCAATCGTGAAGAATGCGATCTTCAACCGAGTCCTATGGAAAAGACGGAAAGAAAGATGTCTGTACAATAGCTGCTGCACCAACAGTATCAGACCAATAGATACTGTGAAAAAGCTTACCCCTTCCACTGGTGTGTCCACATCGGCAGGTCTGACTGAGACCTCAGCCTGCTGCTCTTCTTCCTGAAAATATATAGATAAGCAAAATGATCAGTTGTAATATTCAAAACACAAGCTCCAAAAAGAAAAAGAAAAGATCCCATCAGTCAGTCTGGAGGTCAGAGGGCCCTTCTCTTCTCAGACGTCACTCTAAATGTGTATTTCCTTCCTCAGTATCAAAAATAAAAGTACTGATGGTGCAGAAGCATGCTACTTCTCAGTAATTTCAGTTACTATTCGTTTTGTTTATATACTGTAGTATACAACAGAGGTGGAAAAATAAAAAAGTAAAAATGTGCCATGTAGTCCTGCCATATTTTGATTCCACTTGTGCACTTAAACAGGTGATATCACTAATTAGCTAGTCGACCTCTGGCAAAACATCATGGTGTGTTGCATCGTGTTGGTAGCTTGGCTGTCTCACATATCACGTCTGTGAGTTCAGAAAGACACGTTTTCAACTTTGTGACGATGCCCAGCTGATGCAAGGAGAGTTTACAAAAATGTTTTATAACGTTACATACAAACAAATGCGAACAGTTACTTTACGTTATGCACTATACAGTTAATAATCCCTGATAACTTACGGTGTTGATGCTAACCGCCATTGGTGAAAGTTAACTTTGACGTTATCTAACTTAGCTTCAAAACAACAACCCAAGCTGACATGTAACATTCGGTAATTTGCATCATTAATGACTTCTATAACGTTATTATTTTACGGCACCTATATTGACGAAGAACACAAGAAACCATGCATTTACTTTCTGTGGATAATAAAAATCAGCAACTCACCGCTACTCGGAACACGTGCTCACTCGCTGGTCTCTCTCAAATGAAAATGCAGGTGAAATCCAGATTTAAATGTCGTCACTTCCCGTCCTGACAGTGGAGGTGTCCTGACAGTGGAGCCTGCACTGGAAGCGACTTCACAGTAGAGGCCTGCAGCCAGGTGCCTCTCAGGAAAGTAGATGTAAAAGTATTTTCTTTAGTTAATTCTTATTTATTGTTTTTTTTAATTTATTAGACTAAGTAGTAAATTTGCCACTCTCCCAGATTAACCTACTGGGGCTATCAGACCGCATCTTGGGGTACAAAGTGGTATTACAGGCAGACAGGCTAACTTCAGTTGACATCTTTGACACACAATGTAAACAATTGTTTCTTCATATTCTGTTGATGTTTGTTCACACTAAATTCTGGCCGTATATTAGAAATTGCTCCTTTAAAATACTGTGTACTTTTGACAATTGTTGACATAAAGTGCAAAATGGCTAGATCAAATTTAAATCATTCATGTCTTATTGTAAGAGAGAGACATTTTAATCACGGTCGTTTTCCACTTGTAATCGGATCACAAGATTCATGTTAATGTTAGGTGTAAACAGCCTCATAGATTAAAAATACTACTCTCTCAGTCAGTTATCGGGAAACCCAATCACATTTTATGCAGTGCAGTATCAGCTCCATATTGGACATGAAAACCTGCACTGTGGTGGGTATCAACTAGGTTGAGAATGACACTCTAAACATAGCTTTGTAATTTGCGCTGATTTACTACATTTCCTTCATACTCCTCCTTGCAGTTATTGACCACTAACCCATGTTTGTAAATGTAAATGAGTGCAAAGTATTGATAAAGTGTGTCAGGTGCAACAAACATGGGGACAGTATGACCTTAACCACCTAATGATGGTATGGAAAATCTGGGGATAGTCCAGTGCTGCTGCAGGGCTTTTGTCCTAAACTATGCATTTTAGTGAATGTGAGAGTCAAGACAGACAATTTGATTTCCACTTCAGGTCCACAAATGTTGGGTACAGCAAGATCTCTAATTGGCTGTGGTTATAGCCACAACACCTTCTAAACCTAAGGGCCTCACTACAACAAATTTTCACCTGGAATTAAAAGTATACAGATATTGTTGAATGAAAATATGTCATAACTCTTTTTCAAGAGTTTAGTAGTGATTTTTCACATGACTGGTATAATGCTTAGGTGGCCTGGGGCAAAAACGAGCACTGCCCCCCTCCCACTGAAACTCAGTTTCAACCCCTTTTTCTGTGTTTTGTGTTTTACGCAGTTTACCCAATAACCTTTAGGTGCCCATTATACACAGCACACATCGCAAAAAAAGCATGACCAGCTCCAAGTTTTGCCTGGAGTCCATCTACCTACCAGTTCTCAAATGCTGGAATACCTAGCTCAGGTCTGCTGTGTGTCAGATTACTTAATAATAACTTACTTAACCATAACAACAAATCTACTGAGGTCTGGCACCAGTGCAGTAACCTGCTTGCCCGGTAATCCAGACTGGATTGTAGGATATATACATATATATATATATATACCTGCCAGATAAAGATGTACTTATCGATCACATTAATGGTAGTGCTTGTGCTAGCACCTCTGATGCTAGTATTGGTTTGTTTTTTGTGAGCAGTAATGTTACAATCTTTATGATTTCTGTCCTGGTTAATTTGGCTGTACCTGTGGTTACTTGTGATCAGTGCTGTTTGATATTACAGCAAAGCTCCTTAAGCTGCTGCTTTGTCAGAAATACAACATATTCTTAAAGGTACAATATTATGCTCATTTTTAGGTTCCTATTTTTATTTTGGTGTTTACAAAAAAATATTTACTTGTTTTGATGTTAAACATTTATCAAATTATAAACATTATTGTTCTCATATGGTCCATTGCTGTAGCACCTCTATTCACCCTCTGTCTGACTGCTCTTTGTTAGTACATGCCTGTCTCTTTAAGGCCCCCCTCATGAAAAGCCCAAACTGCTCTGACTGGTCAGCTCTCACAGGCCTGAGCAGGCATTGCCCACGATGTTTCCACCTCAGCTCTGCCTGTGTTGTTGCAACACGACTGTGCTGGGGCTGTAGCTGAAGCTAGTGATTGTATAGTTGTGACATCCCAACATCAGTGACAAATGTGGTATGTTTTCTGTGACAGCTATAAAATAAATGTGAGACTATATTTTGCCAGTTAAATGCTTTACAGTAATGTGTACTAGTAAATGCTTGGTTTGCAGTAGTCTTAACTTAAAGCTGCGGTTGGTAAGAAGGAAAAACCATCAAGCCCTGGCTAGATTTTGAAAGTATCCAGCCAGAAAATCCCACCACAATGATAAATGCCTTTTCTTTACACTTCCAGCATAAACAACCAACTCATTACAGTTCTTACACTTTACGTGATGCACTAATAATAACAACTGAATTAGGTTCAGACTCTTGTTTATTCCATTTTTTGGAACACATGTAAATAAATAACATTACAAAAATAAGATACCTTTTATCGTTTAGACAATGTACAGTACAATAAGCATAAACAACTATATACAGGTAGGACGTCCAGAGGTTTCTTGACTGATTATGAACACAGGTCAGTGTTGGCTTACAGGTTAGGCTGTTGATGTCAGTGCTGTCCCAGTCCCCTACTGTTTTGGCAGTGATTTGTATCAGATATTCTGTCAATGCAACTTGTAAACTGTGATTTTGTTGTTCTGTTCAGTACATGCAACATCTATTGCATGTCTGTCCGTCCTGTCCGGAGAGGGATCCCTCCTCTGTGGCTCTTCCTGAGGTTTCTTCCATGTTTTTTTCCCCCTGTGAAACAGTTTGTTTTTTTCTCAAAATTGCAAGTTTTTCCTCACTCGAATCGAGGGTCTAAGGACCGATGTCGTTCACTGTACAGATTGTAAAGCCCATTGAGGCAATGTGATTTTTTTGGCTATATAAATAAAATGGATTTGATTTAGAGAGAATAGCACAATTACTTATCTGACAGTAAATACAGCTTTTGAAGGACCTTGAAATTACTTTAAATGTATTATAACACCACAACTTTGGATGCATTTTATGCAGTGACATATATTCCCGAAAACAACCAGAAATAGCCTCTGTTACATCAGAATTGTGCCATTTACAGTCATTTCATATTTACCAAAGTAATAGTAGTACCACAGTAATTTACATAATTTCACGTTCTCATTATTTTTTCTATGCATTTTGACAGTGTGTACAAGCTCTACTTGCTGGACTTTTTGTTGTACACCTTGGAGTACCTGGTATATGAGAAAGGACTTCCAGCTTAGTGAAACCTTCACATTACTTTACAACTTGTCCAACTCAAATGGAACTCATCTCCTGTGACTGAAAAGTCATCATCTCTGCACAAATTATAATAATTACAGAAAACTGGATATGAGGGGCATAAACATTTTATTGATTCTCTCAAAGACAACACAGGACTTTTAGGTGATGGGTGGCAAGCAATTATTTGAAGGGAGTGGTAGGTGCATCTTGTGCAGCAATTATGCTCAGTGTTTCGCACATTCTACTGTGGTCAGCTGACAGTCAGATCATGAATGGAAATGCAAAGTCTGTTTTCTTAAAAATGCCCTACTAATATGTAATAGGCCAACATGTGACTGCTAGGACCAGTACTTGAAGCATTTTCCTGGTGCAGCTAATGAGATGATGCCATTCCTTTTCGTATTGTGTCCCTGCTAAGGAGCACATTCATGCACATAAAGCAAACCAACATGATATGAAAGAAGGACACATGTATGAAATGTATCCATCAAAGACACATATTACATGAATAACTGTGGTCTGATCCATGTTGCTATCAGCATCAAGTTACACTCACCTGTCTGAGAGAGACTCTGCAGAAATAGTAAAAACATCAGGGCATGGTTCTGCTGTGGACTGACGCTTCGAAGGCTGGAAGTTGATGCGTCCCTCTCATAAGTATAGGACACAGAAATAGGCTACATCAGCACATTTATAAAAAGTCCAGTTCAAAGGCTATATGAATGACGTCACATAATTACCATCTAACAAACTCAGCTTACAAATACAATGCAAACCAAATTCACAGATTCACAGATTTGGCCTTTCACATGTGTAGCACACAAGACTTAAGAACAGCCCAGGGTAGCAGTGCATGTGTGAATACTGCTTTATGGATTAGATCCACAGTACGTGTAAACGTTGGTCTGCGTGTAAACGGCAATGGTATCGAAATATGTTTCATAAGGCAGTAGTCTATCATAGCTGGCTAGCTAACGTTAACTACAAGCTGCTATCATTAGTTGGGCATATATATACAACAGCAACATAAGGATCTAACGTGAGCTACGTTGACTACATAATGCAGAGTAATAATCAATTTCCCCCAACCAAAACAAGCCAGCTCATTACCTGTCCAACAGAGACACAGCTACCATGGCGTCCATTTTCAGGCCTTCAACTCCATCAGTTGTCGCGATTGTTGAACAGCCACTCCAATGTTGACTCTCGTTTCACCTCTTGAGCTCTCCAACTTCTTTTTGTTTGTAGCCTTCTCCAGTTCGGTCTTTCTTTTCTTGCTCTGTTTGGAAGTACAAGCTGCTGTAGGTACAGCTGCTAATGAAAAGTGTGGCTGTACTTTCTCTGACATTCTTGTCCATAACAATTTGCTCACTCTGTCACAGCTGCAGCAGTGCAGTGTGTAGACTCCGGTCACTCGCAATGAGTCAGCGCAGGGTGGGCAGGGAAGGACAGATTGATAGACAGGTAGGCTGTCCATACAATATCTTCAGGCCGCTAAAATTGATTGGATTAAGTTTTTACAGCCCTGTTGTTGCCACAGACAATGGATTTTTTTCTTTTTTTTTCCAAAGCATTTGATATTTTGATTGCTGTCTGGATTTTAAGAGATTTTGCACAAATATAATAATAAATGCTTCTGAACAGAATTACCAACCCCAGCTTTAAAGGACCTGCTATTTGTCAGAAAAGTTGATTTTGACAGTCCAGTTTTCCCAACCTTTAAAAATTTGATGCTTTGGGATTGTAGGACAGCCAGGCCGCCACCCCATGTCAGTTTTTTACGAACTGGGAGTATGATTCAAAAATCAATTTTCTTTACAAATAGGACCTTTAATACAGCTCTGATGTATGTATGGCCATAGGAGAGTTAATAGTGAAACTGTTGATAAGATGATAAGATTCATGCTGCATCGTTTAAAAAGAGCATATAGAGAGGTCTTTACAAAATAAATAATAAATTGCATCAAAAAGATTGTGTTAATGATTGTTAACGTTAATCTGAAGGATTTTAATTTTAAAGACAAACTACACTTTATTGCAACTTAGGTTTATTTTTCCTGTTCTCACCATTATTTCCAGTAATTATGCCAATATGGTACTCAGTAAGCAAATTCCTTGGAACAGTTAAGTTGCTAAAAATATTTACTAAAGGGCAAGACGCACATGATTAGTTAGATGATCAGAAACTGTGAAACAAACTTCTCCAAGCTGGTCAAACTGATCTGTAAGAGAAAAGACATAAAGTAAAATCCTTACCCAAACTGTCCACTGCAAACATCCATTAAAGTTTACAGACTGACTTCTTGATTTAACTCTACTACTACTACCTACGTAAGTTGTGTGCACTGACCACTTTCCAGTGAAATGAACAATTATTACTAGTTATTAGTGGGCAACCTCACTTTCAGTTTCAACACCAGATAAAGTGGTTCAGATAATCTGGCTAAACTGCCCTCGTGTTTTTTGACCTATTTTTAATGTTGCTGCATTCTGAGACTGTGGAGCGTACTTTGGTGAGTACAGTGTTATCCTAACAGATAGAGCTGATGGCCAGAACTACAAAAGTTAAAACCGAGTTGTAGTAAACTCTTGTTCCCTTTCCTTTAAACATTCTGTATGTTTTTCATAGATGTTGAGGAAAGTCTGAGGAAGTTCTGGTGTGGCTGATGAAGGCAGAGCTGAGTCGGACAAGCTGACCCTCAGATGTCCCTTCAAGGCCAACATACACAAGACTCTTAATTTGAAATATTCTGTCAAATCACCAACGTATCACTGAACACGAGACAGTTTCTATTTTATAATTTATGCATAACTGTAAGTTTGTTGGCATCCCTCTGATCTCACTGTCATTTTTCACAGATGTGTTTTCTCTGTATTGTTTTTCTTTGTCATTCACTCTGTTGTGGACATGCTGTGAGACTATACAGCACGTCATTTACTGAGACAGCCTTTCCTCTGTCAAGCGTCTTCTCTTTCTTCCTCCCTCTGCCACTCCTCCTCGAGGCCACTCTGTATGCAGACAGGACGCTCTTGATGGTTTTTGCTGTGAGTTGAGGTATTCTGTGATTCCTGATTTAACTTTCTGCAGCTTCAGACAAAACAGCCGCCATTCTCCCTGAAGCCTGACAGCCATGTTAGGATATAATGAGAGCCATAAAATGCAGAGAGGACCAACATTTTTCTGTCATCCTCTCAGATGCCCAAATTCCAGACATCCTATTCATCTCCAGCAACCTTGCTTTGTTATTTTCTCTACTGATTATTCCCTTTCTCTTTCTCCCACGCCCTCCCTCTATTTTCAATAATATATACATTTAAACATGAGATCTCCCTGATTCATTGTGAGGTCTCACAGTACGACATCTACCAGTGTGATAATCAAAACATGTCACTCTGTGGCCTTGTTGCTCCACGATTAGAATTTCATTTCATCACAAGCAACACTGGCACTCTTTATTTTCTTTCTTTCTCTTTTTCCGCCTGTTGTCAATTTGTCCTCATGCTGTGTTCACTTTTGAAGTCTAACTTGAACGGATTGAATCTCTTGAACGGATGTTTTGAGAGGTTCTTGTCTTTACTGGCCAACAGTTGATATGCATTATTGTAGCTCCCAGTAAAATGAGCATTGGCAAGATGTTTAATGAGACAGACAGAAAGAAGAAAAAGATCAACAGAGAAAGAAAGAAAGAAAGAAAGAAAGAAAGAAAGAAAGAAAGAAAGAAAGAAAGAAAGAAAGAAAGAATATGTCAGACACATTTCCAAGATGGTATTAAAAGATATAAAGAGTATAAAGAGAAGCAACCCATAAAAGATGTTTGATGTCTTCTAGAGGCCAGATTCATACCCAGATCAGTGTCAGATTATGCAATTGATAATATATGCAACTGTATGATCTTACAGTCAGATATAGAGGGTCTCCCAATATCAAATTACCATGGGAACCCTAGCAGAGGCTGAAAATAAGCAATGGACACTTCAAATAAAATACCAATAACAGATGTTTTCACAGTGCTTGTGCGGAGAGTAATGATTTTATACTGGTGGTATGATTTAATCGTTATTTGCATTTGGCATGCCCCATGAGTGGCCGGATACCATATTGGTTTATCTCTCTGTAAGCACTTTGATTTGCTTCTGTGAGACTGTGTTTCCAGTTAAACCTGAACCCACAGTGACCAATTTGTGACTGGATGAAGTGGACGTTGGATGCTGTCAGTTTTATGTTATGTAAGGTGCCATACAAATGGATGAATTGACCAAATGCCTCTCACAGACCTGCAAACTCCTGAAAGTGAAAAAGGTGACAAGGTCCGAAACCAAACCAGGGTAGGTTGGTCCGGGGGCATCCCCCCGGGAGAAAATTTTAGTGATTTTAATATGCAAATTACGCTTTTTGGAGCATTTTGACACTAGAATTTCTGTGTGCAAGTAGATACATGGCTCTTGCTAGGCACATAGTATATCTATCCATCCCAATTACAATCCCAGACATATCCCAGATTCCCAGTTAAAGAGAGAGCAAATAGAATATAAATAAAAAAGATGGCTTTGAGAGAATAAGAACACCTCTCTTTCTTCCTTATCTTATATCTTTTTATTATTTAAGTCTCTTTGCCTGTACAAGAATTTCGCACGCACGTTTGCGCTGCTTTGCAACATGCTTTCTTCTTGCTCGCTGATCCTCCAGTTAAACTCTCTCCTGCACTCCATCTCCCTCAGAGCTGCTTGCTGCCTTAGAGCTTTGTCCTTGGTGCCTGCTGACATGATGTTGTGGCACATCCTCTGGTCCACTGGACTAAACTTGAGGTCTTCTCTTTTGAACATCTCCACTGCCATCTGCTTCCGAGTCAGCAAGGTGTGTTTCACAGTTTGGATGGCACTCAGTGTGGAAATGTTCATGCTGCTACTTCTCAGGTTGATGATGTCGGACATCAGACTAAAAGAGGATTCGACAAGCGGCTCATGGAACACTGACAATGCAACCCCTTACTGCATGGCTGAGACCTGGATATCTTCCGGTCTCAAAGACAGTTGCCCACCATGTTACAGCGTCGTCTCCTTCCTTAAAAGTGGGCAGGCTCTGGTCTACGCCATACTGGAGAAAATAAGATAAGATAAGAACCATTTAATTATCCCACCAGGGGACATTTCATCTCCACGGCAGCAAGTGGACAGGGTTCAAAAATAGTTAGTAACAATACATATCAAAAAGCACCCACACAAGACACACAAACAAGCATTACATACAGTGCTGACATTACGGAAGTACATTATCCATCTAACCTCTTGCTGAGCATCCACATCACCAGGTAAAAACTGGCTCAACATCTCCAGAAGATTTCTCAGCTGACGTGCGGTCTGTGAGTGCCCCCTTGCAATAGGGTTCACAGCAGACAGGCACTGCAGGGTCTTGCTCTCCAGCAGCAGCTTGCCCTGCATGTATTTCCCACATGCGATGTATGCCTGGAGTACTTGGTCCAGGAAGGGCTTCAGCAGCTGAAATAAATATTGACACCGATCAGTGAGTTTAAATAACCCGATCACCGATCCGATCACCGATCCGATCACGTGAGGGAGCAATATGTGTATTTAAATAACTTGTTAATTTACATACTTATGTACTGTTTACTGAGTATCAACAAAAGTATTCTCAAGCATTTTTGCCAATGTTTAACATTTTTTGCCATGCCCCAAACTGACAGAGATGCAAGGGTAAAACATCAATGACCTCTGGAGGGCATTCAAGGACTGGCCAGACATAAGTTCAAAGTTCAGTCAGGTCAAACCAAAATAAAGTGAGACAGAAATAAGTAAGTAGTACAGTACATGTACTAAATAAAATGTAAACAATGGCCCCCAGGCAAAACAAACATTCCTTTCAACTGAGAAAGGGGGTTACACTTGCTACATTACTTAGGCTTAATGTCTATGCTTATTTAAATATCAATGGCAGATTCTTTCTAACAAAGAGGAGCATCTCAACTTTACTGGCTGAAAGCCTGCTTCTTCGATCATCCAGGATGTTGGATGCGGCGCTGAATAGGCGCTCACTGTCCACACTTGTACTGGGTGCAGACAGGTAAGCTCTTGCAACAGTGGTGAGGGCAGAAAAGCGATCCTGATTGTCTCTCCCGTAAGCCAGTGGGTCAGCATCCCGAAGGATGACTGGCTCTGACAGGTAGACATTCAACTGTGACACTGCTGGAGTGGCCTGCTGTGGCCTTTCTTCTTGCATGATCTCACCCAGCATCGATGACAAGGAACCAGGTCGTGGGATCTTCTCAGCTGGCTCATCTTCATTGTTGGCTCCAGGTCCTTGTCCTTCATCAGGGCCTATCTGTGCAGCCATCAGATCTAAAAGCAGCCCCCGTGTGTGTGCCTTGAGCTCTGCAGAATAGCATCGATCCTTGTACCTTTTATTAAAACAAAATAATATATAAAAAAATCACATTAATTTAACTGAACATTGTTCTTTTAGAGCAACTTAGAATAAGACTGTCTGTAACCAAATGGTCCATTTGATTTCATGTGTACACTCTTGAGTTAAATTGACACTGAGGATTTTAATGTGTAAAAAACAAATATATAAGATTGATAAAATAGATTTTATGCAATTAACAGAACATATGTTTGCTATTCTAAATAGGGGTGTTAGGCTCATCTAAATTACATTATTTTATTAAATTATATTTTGCAGATTATGTTAGGCTAAATGTTTTTTCCTCACCTTGGGTCTAATAGAGGGTCGTCTTCAATCCCACCAAATCTCCGGGTTACATCTCTCAGCAGTTCCGCTTTTGTGGTCCCCACACCATGATCTGATGGGGCATCTCTGCTCAGGAACCGTTTTAAGGCCATCACGGATGGGATCACATCGGAGGCAGATGCAGTGGATGAGCTTATTCCCCTTGTGAGCTCCTCAAATGGTTCCAGGATTGTTATGATGTTTTCTATCAGACCCCACTGGGTGGAATTGAAGGAAGCAGGAACTTCATGCTCAGCTCCAAAAGCAGCCAATGCACGTTTTTGCTCCAGCAGGCTTTGGAGCATATAGTAGCTGCTGTTCCAGCGGGTGGTCACGTCTTGCTGGAACTTTTTGACGTCCTGGCCCAGCTGTTGCTGCACATCATGAAATGCACAGTACGCTTGAGGAGAGCGTTTGAAGTGCCCAATGATGCATCTCCCGGTAGCTAGGATATCTGTTATAATTCGTTGCGCCAATAACCCATCAGCCAGTTGCAGCATGTGGGCCATGCATGGCAAAGTCGGTAGTCCTGCTTCTTGCATGGCTTTTGCCATGTTTGCAGCATTATCCCGGAGTACGACATGAACCCTCTCTCTCGGAATCTGCCACATCTGGAGCATGTTGTCGTATTTCGTCACCAGCGCTGCAGCAGTGTGCCGCGGAATTCCTGAGCGTGTAGGACCGCTGTATGGAGTTTGAATTTGGAGTCGATCCACTGGGCCGTCAAACTCAGCAGTGACATGGGGCTGACGTCTGATGACCAAATGTCTGTGGTGAAACTAATCGAAGAACTGCCTTCTTTCAGGAGGCTCTCAACGTGCGAATACACATCCCGGTGTAGCTCATTTAGACCGGTATCGCCACAGTATGTGTGCCCTGGGAGGAGGTAGCGTGGATCAAGGTATGCTAGCAAACGTTGAAATGCAGGGTTCTCCACAATATTAAATGGCAGGTCGGCCAGCACAATAAACTCCATAAGTTTCCTTGTGCCACCCTTTGCCTTCCCACTCTCACGGCTGTACGGACGGGTACTGTCTAACGTAGTCTGCTTTAGCATCTGTTTTGGTGATTCTTTTTCTTTTTTCGCGCTCCGTTTTTTGAATTCGGCATGCTCCTCCTTGTGTTCCTTATCCAGGTGCCTGATTAAATTTGTCGTGTTAAAACATTTTGCAAATGCTCCCCCACGAGGTACTCCAGTGTTGCACAGATTGCAAATAGCTGACGTTTTATCCGTCTCATTCACTTTGAAGTCCCACACCACCGACATGTTTGTTTGAATCCGATAGCTAATGATTCAAGATTCAAAAAACTTTATTGTCCATCACATCGTGACAGGGCTCAAAAGTTTTGACAGCTAATGATTCAAGATTCAAAAACTTTATTGTCCGTCCGTGGTGTGGAACGTCTTTGGAGTACATGAGACAGATAAAACACAAGCCATCTGCAATCTATGCAACGGGAGCATCTGCAAAAAGTTGCTCAGGTATTCACATACCTCTTGGAGGTAAGCCCGCTGACAAAACCAGAAAGAACATATCTCGAGTTATGATTTTCAGTCCAATGATATTTATGAATAAGAGGACAATAATACTATGGAGCGGCTGTGGTTCAGAGGAGAGCAGGCCAAAGGGTCGGTGGTTCGAATCCCGGATCCTCCTGACCATATGTCAAAATGTCCTTGGGCAAGAGACTGAACCCCAAATTGCTCCTAATGAGCAGGCTAGCACCTTGCATGGCAGCTGCCGCCATTGGTGTGTGTGTGTGTGTGTGTGAATGAGTGAGTGAGTGAGTGAGAGAGAGTGAGAGAGAGAGAGAGAGAGAGAGAGAGAGAGAGAGAGAGTGTGAGAGTGAATGGGTGAATGAGAGGTCATTGAGTGCTGTCATGGTGGAAAAGCACTATCAAATCAAATGTTATTTGTACAGCACATTTCATACACGGAGGCAACTCATTGCACTTCAACTCAATGCACTATACAAGTGCACTATATTTACCATTAAGCTTGTGTATGAATTTACCTGGTCAGGAGCCCACTGGTGATCAGCATGGAGGTCAATGAAGAGTTGCTCTAGGTGATTGTTGAAAGGGCTGGAAAATCTCTTCGAAGCATTATGAATGTGATGGCACAAATCTCCATCGATGTCCAGAAGCTGTGGGCAGTAGTTCAGTCTCATTCTTGTTTCCAGGCCTGTTTTGCTGCCTCGCATGACGCCACAGGATTCCATCATCATGATGACTAGGTTGGACCATGGAATATTGTTGTCCTTGAAGAACTTGTCCAGAGCTTTTTCTAGAACGGCTGCAGTGACCTTCACAACTTCAAAGGACCCCAGGTGCTCCACATCAATGGTCTTTCTCTCTGGGTTGTAGTAACTGACCAGAATGGAAAGCACCTGTGAATGAAAAGACCATTTTTAATTGCTTTGGATGTCATGAAAAGCGCTATACAATATATATTATACTGTATGAATGCAAGGAATTACTGTTATTACTACTATTATTACCTTTTTGTCATTATTGGAGGTAGCCTCATCAAGGTTAATGGAAAATGGTAGTTTGCTGGTGTTGCTGAAGATCCTTTCAGACAACGTTTTGCCCAACCCATGGATCATTTTGTAAGACACTGATGTTCGAGACAGCTTGACTCTGCTTAGTGCAACTTTGTCTGCAGCCAAGGTCTGTGCAAGGTCCACAATGGCAGGTGCCATTGTGAATGGGAGAGAATGTTCTGCCAAAGAAGCCAGAATCAATGCCTAAAAGCAAAGCAAATAAAAAAATATTAGATGTAATTTGTAAACTGTCCTACATGCATTACTATGATCCAACAGTGTGTATAATGTATCTTATTGTATGGCTGAATTAACATCAAAAGTATTTTTCTATTCATAATATAAATTAAACCAATAATTCATTCAATTTTCTACATCAATTGTAGTAGGTTCTACACCTCTGCATTTGCAACACGCAGAAACGTGGGCACAGGCAATTTCCCTGCCTCTCTCTCTCTTTTGGCTTCTGGTTCCTGGGCCTGGGGAACTGCAGTCTCCTCAGGAGGTAGAACCGTCCTGGTTGTCAAGATGGTAAACAATTTCTCTTTGTGTTTGTCTGTTTGCCAGTGCGACTTTAGGGCCTGCACTCCCTTGTTGGCGTAGTTGATCTCCTTCGAACACAGGGTGCATTTAGCATGTCCTGCCTTGTCTACTTTTTTGAAGTACATAGAAAGTGGCAATGTATGCTGCACTCCCTTCACCTCAATCTTCACCTCCACTTTGAGCCATGCCCAGCTCCACTTACACCTCCCTGCTGAATCTAGCCGCGCTATATATATAGCGTCATCCTCTTTAAGCTCCCTCATTCTGAAAAAAAAAAAATCACAGGATAAGTTAGCCCATCTCCTCTGTCTTGTCAAGGCAGCTCAGTCCAACCGGTAGTGTTGAGCGATTAGGGTTTTTTGAGTTTGGTTCGGTTTTGATTCGGTTTTTGAAAATAATCACGGTTTACAGTTTCAATTTTGGTTATTTCATTCATTATTTACAGTGTCAGGAAATAATGACAACAATAGACATTCTTACTTTCAGATGTTCTAATATAAAGTGCATTATAAACAAGATATATGATTATTATTATTATTATTATTATTATTATTATTATTAAATTACTTGCATAACATCACAGTGTTTCCCACAGGATTTTGTGAGACTATGGTGGGACCTCGGACCCTCTAGGGGGGTCCGGGTGCATGCTCCCCCGGAATAAAATGTTTCTATATTTTAAAGTTAATTGCATCAATCTGGTGCACTTTGAGAGCAAAATTAAGAGGCTAGATCTATGAATATGAATATGTTCACTACTTACTTCTGCTGAAAACAGGATGAGCTGAAATGATTAATCGATTAGTCAACTGACTACCAACTATTTTGATAACCAAATAAGGAAAAATGCCAAAATGTATTTGTTGTAGCTTCTCAAATCGGATGATTTTAAGCTTTTTTGTGTCATACGTGATAGTAAACTGAATATATTTGGATTTTGGACTGTTGATCAGTCAAAATATGACATTTGAAGACATCACCATGTGCTCTAAGAAATTATAACCAACTATTATAACTATTTTCTGACATTGTGTTGTGTTTATTACTTGTTTCTGCTTGTTTCACATCAGGTTTAATGTTTTGTGCCACTGTGCTCAGAGATATCAGCTGGGCTAAGATTTAAAAAAGGACTGTTTCATTTAATTTTACATTTCCTGAGACTTTCAGCACCGCAGTCTGGTTCAAAATGAGTCCAGCTGACTTCACTGCACTCAGCACCGGAGCACAGAAACAGAAATGAGTCCTTTGTTTCCACTGGTTTTGCTCTCAGACATTAAGACTCATTTTTAAAGTCCTGCTGTTGTCCTGCGTTGCAAACCGATGCTTGAAAACAGACAATATTGAACGGTGTTGTAGTTTTCCACAGATTGAATGAAATACAGCAGCACTCAGGACCTGTTGCTCTATGTTTCAGTGATTTCTTTCTTTATCGGTGAAATATGACAAACTGAAGTCGCAGCTCCGGTTAACGTGGACGCCTATAGGGAGTAACGTTAGCGGCTAGTAGCTAGTAGCTAGAACCGCAGCTGCAGCTGCAGCGGCTCCGGTTTTGACAGCGGAGGGAAAACACACCTGAATCATTTCACACTAACTCACCTGCAGACGAACCCGACAAATCCGCAGCATCACGCCTGCACTGGAAACGTTACAGTACCAGCTGACCGGAGTTAGAGATACTTTGCTGAATCAACCGTGCAAAACACAACGTTATGTTATTGTGAGCAGTATAAAAATATTTTCGGTTCGTTATGAGACTATGGCGGGGCGAATTAGACTATGGCGGGCCGCCATGGTCTCAGTAATTAATGGGAAACACTGAGACGGGTGCTTCTCTGTGTTTTTTTTTCCTGTAGGTGTCGGGCTGTCACCGCTAAGTTATGGGCATTATTGGTTCGGTCCCAATAAAATTATCACCTTGTAAAATGGTAACTGAGCCGAGCAAACCAATAAATAACGTTAGCTCAGTTGTTTCTGTTCCAAAAAAGCTTACCTCGATTTTAGCAATGGTTTCCAAACTTCTTCTTCTTCTTCTTCTTCTTCTTCTGTTGTAGGCTAATGTCGGTTGGCGGGTTTATGTATTGTCCAATAAGGTTTATTCCAGCCTGAACAACATCAAACGCAGTCACTACGGGGAGGCAAGACTCTAACCCCCCCTCCTTTTGAAAAACTCCCCGGTTCTGCACGATTCACGTAAATGACCCAATTGACCAAAAAATGGCGATTGTAGCCGAAAGGTGACTAGATTGCAGGTATGCTCTCGTCTGAACTATTAACTGAGGCCTTGTTTCTCCACCCTGTGACCCCTTGTACCAGGAGGCTCCATCCATCCATCCATCCATCCAGTCTCTACCTCTATCTGGACTGAACTCTCATCCAGTGCAGCATCCCTTGCTGCCACTTAAATGTTGTTCTTATTGTATTTCTAGGGTTACTTTTTCTACTTGGTATTCTGTTTCTCTTTCCCTGTGTCTCTTATTATTTTCTCTGAATATCTCATGATGTTTCTCCATCTCTCTCTGTCTCTTTCTCAGATCGAAGAGGAATTCTGCAGGATCACACTGAAGCCACTACAGTCCACATTCCTATGGAAGTTGGACCAATACACACCAAAATTGTTGAGCCTGTATAAGAGGAAGGGAGGCACTGTAGAGAAGAAACTTGATGAGACCCTTGACATCATAAATGAGGCATGTACTTTAACATTGGAGTAGTTAGTTTAATGTCATAGCATTCTGATATCTGTACTTAAAATAATCTCATATTTCAAATATTTGTAGGACAGCAGCATTGAGTGCCGAAGAGAAGCTGTGATCAGAGGCCTCATTCTCTATGTTGGTGAAAAGACAGAGGAGTTAATCAAGGACTACTGGGTAAAGAAAATATATTTCTGCCCTCTCACTTTTTATGAATTCACAAATTCATTTCTTGATTTTGTATATACATGACTCACACCACAGAAATATTTTTCAATTCACACATGATGGTTATTGTTCATAAATGTAGGCAAATCCATGTGAAAAAAAGCATTGTGAAAGGTTCACAAATGTATTTCTGCACACACATTTCTTGGCTTAAATCACAACATCGCTCGAAACTACCACTGCAACCATGTAATCCCACCCAGATTTCTGTTCAGAGGGGGGGCAAAGAGCTATATGCATTCTTCACATTAGCAAACTAAAAATAGGTTTAATCTAAACCTTTTTAGGGTCAGCAAAGCCAGAGAGCTGGAATAGCCATCAAGGGAGCAGAGGTCTTTTTTGGTATTCCCAATGTAGCACATTCTTGCACCTACCTAATGGGCCTTATCTATGCCTTAGCTATCCAAAGAAACTGAAATATACCTTTGAGTTTTTTCAGAAGATCTTCCTGGAGCTAGAGGACATTAACAAAAAAATTTCCTCCAAAGTCCACAATCTCAAGGTCAGCTTACTGGCCTAAAAGCCATAGAGACATTGTTGAAGGTAGAGGGTTTGAGTTACTTCCCTCTGGTAAAGTTTTACAGTGCAATTTCTCAGGTTCTTTCAATGCACTTTATCAGGTTCTTTCAATGCACTTTCTGCACAGTGGTTCTGCAACATTTATTGTAATTGTATTGTGATAGAAAACACTAATCTATCCAAATAAACTGAAATGTAGGTTTCTTAGAAGATCTGCTCCATTTTCACATGGTTTGTGTGAAAATGTTACCGTTACTGTTAAGGACTGAAAAACACACTTGTATAGACAATATTCTGTACAATGTCTTTTTTTTTTGTTATTGAAAAAAGTCCTCACTGAAAGTGTTCAGTCATTTAAAATGTTTTGAAATATAAGTTAAACATCAGGTTGGCAGGTTGAGACTGACAGATGTCCATTTAATTTTACGGTCAACCCTTGGCCACAGCATGCATACCTTGAGATGTATTGAGTGGATTAAGGGGAAATGTTCTGCGCATATTCCTGAAATTGAGACAATAAAACCTGTCAACTTTGACTTAATGAGCTTTCCTCTAGCACCACCATGAAGCACAATTTTCTATTGTACACAATTTCTCAATATGTGAGGTGGATATTATCCTTATTTATTTATTTATTTTTATTTATTTTTTGTCAGTTTAACTACTAAATGTACAAATGTCAGCTTCATGTAATGTAATAACTAGATTTCCGAATTTGATGAGTACATTCTACTGCTGTTCCGTTGACAAGTGCCAGTGGTGAAATAGTAAATAAGTAAAAAAATTAACTATTTGCATTTATGCTTTCAGTAGAATCACTCAATTGCTAACTAGAAAATGTGTGTAAATGTAACTTTAAAATGACACAAGCATGTATAAGAAATACTCATTTGCTAATTAGAAAATTTGAGTAACATGCCACCCCAATTTGAATACATGTCACTTTAAAATACACTAAAAAAATTGGAAAAAACAAAGTAGATCCCACTTTAAATTTGTAATATGAAAATTTAAAAATTAAGTTGGATTCAATCAAAAATACACATTTAAAACTCTTCAAGTTATGTAGATCACACAAAAAATGACTAGAGAAATGCTAAAATTAAGTTGACTTTATGTGTATATTTTCTTTCAGCAAACAGAACAATTAAGTAGTTTATAAAAAGTCTAGTCTTGTTTGATCTATGTAATAAAATTATGCAAAAAAATTAATCATATTTTTTGAGTAAATCAAACACACATACCCAGAGTGAAATTCTCCCCCTTAAAATCCTCTTTTCCTCGCCTGGATCATAAAACACTCACACATGGTGGTTTATGGCCTTTCACATTCCATGAGGTTGAGTCTTCTTCTCCCTTCCAGATTTTAACAAAGTTAGAATAATTATTAAGCCAGAATCTAATCTTGTGGGGATAACATATTATTAATCAGTAAACAAAGTTCATAAAATTGATATTAATTTAATTTCTCTGTGATGAAAATTGACTGAGATAAGTTAAATGTGTGAAAATGTATTTTTCTAACTCATTCATGCATATTACCAGTCAATATTTAAACTATATTCCCTTTACAATAAGTATTAAGCTAGAACCAAAAGAAATGTGTATTAATTATTTCTACTGTATAAATCAATTGTGTTTGAATGTTTAACTAATTATTATTATTTTTGAATGTTAATGACTTAATGATTCATGTGATTTGTGTTTAAGACAGTCCACATTAAGCCATGGTGACATTCTGGGAAAGGTGAAACACAATTTGAAACATTAAAATGTTAGTTTAGTTTTAGTTAATTTCTGTGAGTTTTCACACTTGTTATTTACTCTGAGGCGAAAGCTGGCAGCCCTGCCCCCAGGCACGCCTGTTATCAGAGTGGACAAAACAGAGGGACATCTCTCTCTGAACTCACTTCTTCTCTTCTCTTCTCTTCAACTTCTAAACTTCACTCTTCAACAGTTTTTGAAACTCTTCACTTCAAGCTTTAAGCTCTTTACTTTTTATTTCACGCGCTGTGTTACGACCCCAGAGGTCCTATATATGTTTCTGTTGTCTCTCTGCTTAAATAACCCTCTCTGTTACCCGAGTGTGAGATTGGTTGCAGGTGTGTTTGAGTGATTGTAGGTTGTCCATGGAGCCGATTGGTTCCTGCCTCGAAGCCAGGAGTTTAAAGGCTGGCTCTTCCCAGTTCCTGTGGGCTCTCCTCTCTCAGCCAGACTGCCAGCATGGCTGTTTGTGTGTTAGAGATGTGTTTTTAAATAAAACCTTTAAAAATGCTTCTCTTCTTGGGGGATGGGAAGAGGGGAGTCTCATTTTCATGTTGCGCCAGGGTTTCCCCTAGGCCCTGGTCGTAACAATTGGGGGCTCGTCTGGGATTCTTTTCAAACCGGTGAAGTTATTGTTGTAGTATATTCTTGTGTAGGTTGTATCTGCCGTGGTCATCTTGGTGAGTACTGTTTTCTTGGTGTTCGTTGTCCAGCCTTGTGTGTGAACAGCTTCCTCAGGTAAGATAGGAGTGTCCAGCTGGGTTTAAACCACCTTTCCCTCGGGCACTCATTTGTTGTTTTGTCTTTTTTATTTTCAGAACAAATCCTGGGCGGGAATATAATTCTCCAGTGGAGGTAGGCATTTCAGGGCTCTGGCCGCTGATGTTTTTGCCTTTCAAGTCGCCTCGAGCCCGGCACGCTCCAGAAGACAGGTAGGCTCAGATTGGGTGAGGCAGGATCTGAGAAGTTGTTGTTGGTTGGAGAGTTATTTATCTGTGTGTGTGTGTGTGTGTGCGGCACCTGACATAAGTACTTGTTTCGTTTGGCCAAATATATTTAACTGTATGTCGTCTGTGGAGGTTTGTTTTAATGTGGATAACCAATGGTAACTGTGTGTAGAAGTCACTACTTCAGTTATGAGATTGAATAAAATGATTAGAATTGATTGATATTGCTTCAAGTTAACCTTCTCTAGTCGAATTTGATTAATTTCCTCTGGATTAGTCAAAGAGATAAAAGAACGGAGGTGGTGCCCCTATTTACGAGTGCTTTATTAATCTCAAGTGATTAATAAATTAAATTTATTAGTAGTGTATCTCCTACAACTTGAGATTCACATCTTGAACTCTTTAGCCAAAGAGTAACTGGTAACTTACCATTTTGAGCCCTTTGCTATTGCTGCTATCAATTTAAGTTGAAAGTGCTCTGTAGAAATGTTAAGAATTTCAGTTCAGCATTTGAATATCCCGTACTCAATGCATTCCAGTCAAGCTGTCACAATTTGATGACAATTTAAGTGCTCCTCTTGTTAATCACAACGTGCCACCGGCAAGTTTATATCTGGCTGTTACCGCCTTGCATTTCAGCCTGAGTGAAGAAGTAGAGCTGGAGATAGAGCCACAGTATGCTACCAGCCCTGTGAAACTGGTTTTGTACTTCAACTTTCAAACTTTAAGAGACAATCCTCTGACTGTTACTGCCCTGCCTTCCAGTTAGTGCATGTTGAAAGTTTGGTAGGCAAAGTTGCAAAACTGTAAAACTGTGTTTATCTTTACTGGCCCGAATCTGTATGCCCACAAGAGCCACACTGTTTGGTTAGGCTAGTGTACTCCCCAAGCTACACTGCAGTGTCTGCCAAAGCAACACCATAGCCAATCACAATGATTGTTGTTTAGACAACTTGTTTAACAATGGAGAGCCCCTGTATAGAGCGATGTATTTCTTCCATGGCAC
Source organism: Pagrus major (assembly GCF_040436345.1). Taxonomy (NCBI): domain Eukaryota; kingdom Metazoa; phylum Chordata; class Actinopteri; order Spariformes; family Sparidae; genus Pagrus; species Pagrus major. The sequence continues at coordinate 11,585,320 of NC_133218.1, read as the reverse complement.
AGAGTGTAAAACCTGGCTGCCCTGAAGTCATTAGCAGGTTAAATCTCGGTGAGTGCAATGAAGAGAGAGAGTCCCTACTTAAAGACAGGTTTGATGTGCAGACCACATCCACAGGCCCGTTGTTAAGATGTTAGCTTCTGATCTTCCCCAGGCAAAGCAGCCTTGCTGTTCAGAGCAAAACAACCCTAGAACAGGAGGTAGAACTCCTTAGAGAACATAATTCTAGTCTCCTCCATGAAGTTTGGATTGCTAAGAAGAAAGCCATGCACTATTTAGATGACCTGCACTCAGTAGAGTTAGATATTTGCACACACCAGGAGGAGTTGTCAAGGCTTAGGTCAGAACATCTTTCCCCACCACAGTCATTCAGCCAATGTGATTCTGGTCACTCCGATTCACACTCCTCCCTTGAAGAAAGGTTAATTCCCTCTCCACTCAGAAGATGTGAACGATTCCCAACTGCCCCTAAGTCCTTTGGAATGAAGTCAGTTTCTCAACCTCCACCGAGAGACAGAGATAACAGTTGCATGACTTCCCATCTTTCTGAAACAGACAGTGAGGTCACAGGTAGTTTATCCCCCAGAAGATCTTTTGCCCACTGTTACCAGTCTCTGATGCATGACACCTTCATCAGTGCCCATCCTTCTGAAAGGGGGACCAGATCACTTCAGCGGTGCCCCACCTCCTCTCTACACCTCCATGAGAGTGATAACAGCTGTCCTGCCCCTGCCTTTCAGCTAGACAGAACTGTAGCATGTGATGTCAATGTCCATAGAAACGCTAGCTCAGAGTGCCCCCGCCTTGAGGAGCTTGAGTTTATAGCTAGGGACATTGAACATTTTGATCCAGACAACTGTGATCACCATGTTGAGGATTACCTTAGTGAACTTGACCATAGTCAACTACGTGTGATATCAGTGGCTGTGTCTCAATTCAGGGTCTGCAGCCTTCGAAGGGTGCATTTGAAGGCTAATTACATCACAACGCCGTGCGAAAGAAGGAAAATGGCAACATCAAGTGGTGTAGATCGTCACTTTTGCGGGCCTGGGCGGCAGAAATCGTGACGTAAGGGTAAGGGGCGGGAACATCTGGTGACGCAACCAGGAAATGCTCCAAAGGCTAGACCGTCCCATTTAACAACGGTGGACGCGGCAGCTAATGGTGTGAGCACCAACATCTTGGACCTGAGTCCAACCCTTTTAATCAGCCATTTTGTTTGTAGTCTGCCTTTGTCCGTGCAGTGTGGCACCACCATTTTGCTTTTGTTCTTACACACACACACACACACACCTCTGTATATAGTACATGTTAGTTAGATTGTGTGTTTTCATCTTTGTGTTAAATAAAAGACTTTTTAACCTACATTCTCTCTATTTAATATTGTACAAGAGTGAATGTTGGCAAACTGTGCTCTGTCAAGGAATCCAAAATCCTTTGACCATTATTAGCTGTTCTGGTAATTTTGGTTGTAGTTATTAAGTTAATTATTAGTCAAGAGTTACAAACTGACAGTGTAGTACCTTTTTATGAGACTTATGGTTTGGTGAATTGGCTCTTTTCCCTTCTTCAAGGGTGGTGCCCTGAGGCGATCTAATGTAAATTGGATCTTATTATTTATCATAATTAATAATTATCCCTGATAATCATTAATTATCACTGATAGCCAAATTTAACCCAAAATCCCCTATAAATGTTGCATGAAGCACTACACACCTAAGAGTTATACAACAAAGTTTGTTTATAGAGCAGTTATCAAACCAGTGTTGGAAAGCACAAAAAAGAAAACAAACAAAAAGAATAAGCAGCAGAAAACAATGAAAATAACCAATCAAGACAGTACAGAGTAAAAAGACATAAATGATATTATGTAGTGTCAGGAAATATTAAAGTATTTGAAACACATGAGAATATAGAGATATGATTACAGAGAGAGATCGAGAGACAAACAACAGGTGCCAGTGAAAACAACTCAACATAAATTATAAAACAAAACAAAACATGAACACAAAATGAAGTCAAACAACTTATGGCACTTGAAAGTGTCAGAACTCGACCGGAGTAGCATGCAGGTGGACCAAGTGGCTAATGTACAGACTGGACTCAGCTCCAATGGAGATGCTGTGTAGTTTACTTCCTGTATCTGTGTTGTTCACTTCCTGTATCTGCTCAGGTCAGACAATTTTGTGCTTGCTCCTGCTTCTGCTTGCATTTTTTCCACTATTATTTTTTCTTCATTGAGAGATTACAAGCAGCGACTCCTGGATATTTAGAAACCACTGGCACTATAATTAATTGTAGATAAAGTAGGCTGCTGCCTTCTCTTAACATTTTTTCCAAACTCTTCAGTACTTTCTGAACATGGCCCACCAATTAGCACAAGCCTGTTAGCAGCTAAAGCTAACTAGCATCGTTATGCCTCCCTTTACCATGGACTATTTTCAGAAGATCCTTCAGAAAATTGCTGTACTAGAAACCAAAGTCCACCAGATAGAAGTAAATGTGGAAGTGAATGGGCTATGTGGGAATGACACCACTCTTCCATGGAGTCAGAACAGCAGACAAGAGCCTGCTAACACACAGCTAATTAGCCTGAAGGATGACTTGACAAAAACAGGAGGACTTTGCACTGGGTAATAAATCCAGGAATATTATTCCTTGCTGGAACACTCTTGGTGCAAAGCTGAAAGATAAATTGTTTCCCTCGGATATGAAGGAACGAGTAAGAGGCAGATCCCTGTGATGCGACTGGTTGGCCTGCACTGTCATCTGAAAGGAGTGCCTCCTCAACCACTGTACCGAGGAGGAACCAGCCATGGACGGCAGCGAAAACAAAAAGTAAGAGCAAACCTACCCAGGTAACAAAGATACATCTGAACAGATTTGCTCCTCTCACAAGACCTTGGCTCTCTATCCCACGACCTGAAAAACACCTTATCCTCAAAGAACAAGGAAAGGTATGAGACCAAATCTAAAAGTAAAAGGCGACAGAGAGAGCTAATGACTCAAACGCCAATTGTGGATGATGGTCCTGTGAAGGAGGTAGCTTTTGCAGCAAGAAGAACACCAAAGTACTCTGTTTTACCAACAATGTGGTCTCTGACATCTCAGAAAGGATTCTGGACATCGTTGCTGAACATCCAACGGCAAAATCTCTCATTTTACCCACAGGGGCCTTTGATTTTGTGAAGCAACAATCTGAGGTATTGAAACTAGACTCTATTGATCCGTTGAGCTAAGTCAGATCTCTCCATACTGTGGCGTTTATCAGTGGCCCTCTACCGACTGTCCGAAGACGTGATGAGAGATTCAGCAGGTTGTTGATGTTGAACAGATGGCTCAAAGCTACATGTGCCGCTCAATCAGTGAACTTTATTTACAATTTTAACATTTTCTGGGAACGCAGACACCTCTTTAAGGCAGATAGATTTTGCCTTAACAAGTTAGGAGTAAGATTGTTCACCTCCAACATATTTTACTCTGTGCACCACACATCAGTTCCGCCTGCCAAGGACAAGAGGTGAGACAAACCAAAATGACTGATAAGACAGCACTCTGCAGGAGAACTGCTACTGCCTGAGTTAAGCCCTGAACATAGAAGGCAGCTGAGCCAGGAGGAGTCTTCACCGCCACCATCTTCACCCCCCCAAGAAGAGTGCCCTCCAGTCTCAACACTGCATGAAAAGTGGGATTTTCGTCAGTAAGCGGCACTGTAGATTGTCGTGGAAGTTCAGGTTTACGACTGCACACGGCAATTTGCAGGCAACACCGAAAACTGCCGTGAATTGTCGGAAATTGACGTGGGCCTTGCTTGGCAGTTGTCCCCCCATGACCCCCCTCCCCCTAATTCTAGGGGAGGCTTTAACATGTAAATGAAAATGCTGTGAGCTATACAAATGCAAATCAGGGTAGCAGGGGGAGTTTTACCCCAGGCGACATTTTTCCGGCGAGAAGAAAATGCTGAATGCTATCAGTGGGCTGTCTTGTCAGCTTACTCTGCTTGCAGCCGATGTGAATGAGCAGTTGACCGTAGTAAACTCCAGGTTGCTGTCCATAGAGGATAGGTTGGCTGCTTTGGAGTCGAAGAAGTGTGTGGAAGAGACTAACTCTAAGAAGAGAAGACGGGTGCACAATCCCAAGATTGCGGTAAGAATATGTTCGGTTACTGCTAGCTAAGCTAAAAGTAGCCTAGTAGCCTTATAAAAGAACAAGTGAGCAGAACCAGTGTAAGTTGTTTTATAAAAGTGTATGTTTTTGGTCTTGTAATTTACAGGAAGCAGTACGCCATCTGCACAACTCGGAGACAAAATGTTGGCGCTACGAACTGAATGCAGCATTTAAAATGTTAATTATTGGTTGTGTAATAATATTTGTTAAAATGCCTGTAAGAATAGAAAATACAGTTGCACAAATGTTTTGTGGATTTGTTATCCTTGGACCTTTTGTGACTTTGTTATTTTCGGGACCTTTCTAATTCACCTTTGAGGTCAAAGGACGAGGGGGTGGAGGAACTGAGGTGAAGGGGAAGTGGGTGGAGATGCGAGAGAGTGACGAACGGAGGAAGACGACAGATGCAGGTTGTCTGCTGTAAAGTGAAAACACAAACTTTTTAATTAAAGGAACTCGGGGCAGGATCTGTGAAATTATAAACATGCATTTTAAGATTTTTAATGCTAATGGGTGATGAAGCGTTCAAAACCAAAAAGAATGAGCCCACCCACGTATCTCTCCACTGCCTTGAACAGGCTGTGTGCTGCAGTGGTTTCATGGTGGTTTCAGTGGTTTCATCCAATACTGAGTGAGGAAACTCAAGCCAGACCACACAGTCTCTGGCCAGGCGTGGTTTCGCACCTCCGCGAGCTCCATATACGTCATGGTTCGTTTCCGACAATATGTGGCACAGACAAACGCGACGTTCACAGGCTGTAAATTGTTGTTAACTGCCGAAAATTAGGGAGATTTCCGGGCGTTTATGGGGACGAAAATCCCACTTTTCATGCAGTGCAACATGAGGGGGCTTCCACTCTTCACCCCCCGAACCTGACCCAATTTCCTGGCCTCTCCAGTCAGCCTCCCCCCTCCTCCCCCCCCATATTCTCTCCCCTAAATCTCTCTTGCCGCCCAGCCCCCTTTCCGACCACCATGCTTGAAACAACCATCACCGAAACGTCGCCGCGCCCCTCCTCCTCCTCAGAATTATCCTGTGTCCACAGTCTGATAACAGCACAGTACATCTTGTCTGTGTAGAAAATACAACTACTCTTTCTGATTTGTGCCAGTTCCAGCTACAAAGCTGATATCATTAATGTTATCCTCCCAGAAATGTTCAGTTCAGGTAGCCTTCTCAATTCCAGTGTTGACAGGTAATAGAAAAATGGTGAATCTGCTACTTAACTAAATCTGCCAATTTATTACATTTAGCTCCCTTTCCTCATCAGCAACAAACTGTCACAAAAAATTGCACAATTGGTTTTGACTCACTAAAATTTGCTTTTTTTTAAACATTAGATCTCTGACAGGAAAACCTTTTTTAATACATGATTTTATCATCAAAGACAATGTTAATTTTATGTTTTTAACTGAAACTTGGTTAGACCAGGATAACAGTGCAGCTGTTCACATTGAGTCAAGCCATCCAAACTTATCTTTCATAAGTGAGACTAGAATGCATAAAAAAGGAGGAGGTGTTAGTATTCTGTTTAATGAGTTACTCAAATGCAAACAAATGTTTTATGGAAATTGTACTTCTTTTGAATATGTGGCTCTTCAGTTAAACTCATCTTCTAGGGCTATATTTCTAAATATTTACAGGCCACCTAAACACTGTACAGACTTTTCTGATGACTTTGCTAAGCTACTGTCTCTTATCTGCACTGACTTTGATTGTGTGTTAATTGTTGGTGACTTTAACATCCATGTTGACAAACCGGAGGACAGATGGACTAAAGAACTGTGTTGTGTCCTTAATAACTTTGGACTCACTCAGCATGTGACGCAGCCCACACACACCAGGGGCCACATCCTAGACTTGGTTATCTCCAAGAGTCTAAACATTTCTAAGGTTCTGGTATCTGATGGTGCTCTCCCTGATCATTACTTTGTTTTCTTTGAGAGTGATATATCTGTGTACACAAATATTCAAATTGAGGTCGTCTCAAAATGCTACATCACTGAAAACAGTGACATATTCATTAAGGCTTTCTCTTCCACACCTCCCCTCTCCAGGTTCTCTGTCAATAACCTTGTAGATCATTTCATTGCACCGACTAAAGTGAATGTGGTCTCTAGTAAGAAAAAAATTCCTTGGAGAAATGCCATGCTGGTAAAAAAAAAAAAAGGGGGGGGGGGGGGGGGTGTCGAAAAGCAGAGCACAGGTGCCGAAAAACAATTTTGACATTTATAAAGAGAGACTTGACATTTTTAATTTAGAACTGAAAAAGTCAAGGCAGTCCTTCTTCTCAGACATTATCACCAAAAACAATAATAATGCATGTGCCCTGTTTGGTACTGTCAACAGGCTAAAAACCCTCCTGTACCAGTAGCCTCTGAAATTCTATCTACCAGGGCCTGTAATGAATTTGCATCCTTCTTCACTGCCAAAATTCAGAAAATTAGATGAGCGGTCAGTGCCACTGTACCAGGTACAGGAGATGTGTTGTCCATGTGTCCACCTAAACCAACTCAAACACCATGACACAGTTTGATCCAATCAATGACAAAAACCTGCAAGACATAATACAACATTTGAAATCTTCCTCCTGTTGCCTTGATATACGTATTACCAACAGGGTTCTTAAAAAAAGTTATTAGATTGCATGACTTCAGATCTGCTACAGATTGTCAATGTGTCTCTTCTCTCAGGCGTCTTCCCCCAAGCCATGAAAACTGCAGTTATTAAACCACTCCTGAAGAAGAACAATCTAGACACATCGGTAATGAATAATTATAGGCCCATATCAAACCTCACAAGTTTAGGTCCTGAATCTTATCTAAATAATAGAGCGTCTATAGGTAATTACACATCTGAGCGGATGAAAATGACAAGCGGAGTACCCCAGGGCTCCATTCTGGGGCCTCTGCTATTCAACATTTACATGCTCCCTCTAGCTCAGATAATGGAAAACAACAACATATGTTAACATTGTTATGCAGCAGCACACAAAGTTACATAACCAGCCCATAGAGACACTGAGTAGATACATTGAACAAATCAGTGATTGGATGTGCCAGAGTTTTCTTCAGTTAAACAAAGATAAGACTGTTGATTGTTTTCGGAGCTAAGGAGGAAAGACTGAAAGTTTTGTGCACAGTTTCAATCTGTAATGTTGAAAACTACAAACCAAGCCAGAAACCTTGGTGTAATCATGGACTCAGACCTGAATTTCAGCAGCCACACTAAGACAATTACAAAGTCAGCCTACTATCACCTTAAGAATATATCAAGGATTAAAGGACTAAGGTCTCAGCAGGATTTGGAAAAACGTGTCCATGCATTGATCTTCAGCAGACTCGACTACTGTAACGGTGTCTTTACAGGACTCTAAAAAAATCCATCAGACAGCTGCAACTGATTCAGAACACTGCTGCTCGACCAAAAAAGTAGATCACATCACTCCAGTTCTTAGATCTTTACACTGGCTTCCTGTCTGTCAAATAATGTCAAAATCCTGCTGTTGGTTTATAAAACACTGACTGGTTTCGGGCCAAAATACATTTCTGATCTGCTGCCACGTTACAAACCATCCAGACCTCTGAGGTCGTCAGGTACAGGTCTGCTTTCAGTCCCTCGAGTCAAAACTAAACATGGAGAAGAAGCATTCAGCTATTATTCGCCACATATCGGACCAAACTCCCAGAAATCTGCAGGTCCGCTCCAACTCTCACTTCTTTTAAATCAAGCGTGAGGACCTTTTTGTTTGCCACAGCCTTTCATTGAAGCAATTTTAAGGCTTTGAACTACACTGTGACTTTTATTGTTTAGTCTTGTCTCTTTTAAACCTATTCTATTTTATCTTATTTTCCTATTTTTTAACTAATTTTAATGTATTGTTTCTTGATGTCCTCCTACTTGTTTTTAAATGTATTTTCATATCTTAATGTCATTTTATGCCCCTGTAAAGCACTTAAGTTGCCTTGTGTCTGAATTGTGCAATTCAAATAAACTTGCCTTGCCTTGTCTTTTTTGTCAGCAGCATGGTGGCTATATGGCCAAAAAGTGCACAGTCAAAATGAAATCAATCAACAGCACATAACATCTGTTTGACCAAACTCTCCCAGGCAGAATCACAGTTAAGAGTTCATGGTTCAGTCAGCACTGTCCTTCCAAACATCTCCAGCTCAGCCTCAGCCACCAGCAGCATCAGGTAATTCCACTGATACATCCCATGTATGGAACATTTTCTGTGCCTCTACTGTACTGGTATTAATTTATGCTGTAAAAAACCCTACACACCCGTAGTCTGTCCACAAAGGCATTTCCAGTTATCTTTTTTGATTAGATCTCTTTTTAAACAATTCCCAGCAAAGCTCCTCCTGGCTTCTTTCGACTAGAGCGCTAATCAGCAGGTTAATTGAAAACACCTGTGTGGGTGAGCAGGGCCCTTTAATTAATTACCTGACTTCACTTCATTATTTCATACTGCAGCTGCAAGTCTGTTCATAACTTGATGTGGTTATTAGCAGTGATCTAACCACTAAGCATGTAAGTACATGCTTAGAAGTTAAAATGTATGATGGACAATATAAATTTGCGTTGTTTTATGAAATGTTATCCATTGTTTCAGATTAAACTCCCCAACAGTTTATAAAACACTTCAAATTGGCTCTACCTATGTAACCCTAACTCAAGTAAAGTTTTGAATGCAGGACATTTACTTGTTATGGAGTAACTGTAAGGTTTGGCTCCACTACTTCTACTTTTGTAAAGGTTCTGAATACCACTTACACCACTAGTTACTTAACCTGTGCTGAGCACCAGTCAGTAACCTTAAGTATGGTTTAGTCTTTTGTAAAATTGTAATTCTTTAAGTCTGAAGAATTGATGTTGAGAAGAGATGTTTTTATATACTTTAGCTAAGGATGCCAATTTCAAGCAATTTCTTTAATTGATCATTGTCTGCCTTAACAATGGATCATTAATCATTTATAATATATGAAATGTGTTGGATGTTTTTCTATTAGAAAACGGCTTTAACCACTGACATGATGTACTATATGTTCTTTGCAAAATCAGATAGGATACATTAGGAGTTAAAAGAACAGTTACAAATTTGTGCTCATCGGTAACAGTCAGTTAATACATTTTTAATCAGTTAAATTCTTAACGGCGATTAATCGATTAATGATTAATAATTTATATTCCTAATTGTCTTGCATTATTCCAGTTGCATTTGAGTAGGGGAAATGCTTTATAGAAGTAGCAAATACATTTGTATACTGAATTACAAGCCACAAATATACGTACAGATAAATACTTTTATTTATTTTGCTATACTAACAATATAATAAATAACAGTATTTTATCTGTTATACTAAATTCTTGTTTAGGTAGTGGCTCCTCAGACCAGAATTAGCCATGCATTAAAACCATGCAGGGGTGTGGTGGGGGCATGTTGCTTCAAGCACCAGTGATACATGACAGTCAGTCTTGGAAGTCCAGTTAACTCTGTAAATTGTTGGGATTATATTATTCTTATTATTATTTGTGAGAAAGCCTGTGGAGCCATGAGGAGCAGGTGAACGAGCACTGATGTCACACTTAATGTGTGATGTCACACTTCTGAGTTTTTCCACTGCTGTGCGTAAATGACTAGAATGTAAGTAATTATCATGTTCCCTTTAGTGTTGCCATGCAGCATTTATACTACTGGGTTGTTTTTGCAATTTAAGTTTTACCGTTTTTTGCATTGATTGGCTTAATTGTGTAGTTCAGCTAGGAAGGTACCACATGGTTGCTAATTTGTGTTAGCATTATCAATGTGATACAGTTATAGTATCTTTAAATATGTTTATATTATGCTTATGTTATTATTATGCTTCCTACATTTACAAATTATCTGCATAATTATCTACAAAATTTTTGATGTGGTGTTGAGTGTTACTGACCAACGGAGCTAGGATACTGGCTAAGTGCTTGGATATGTTATAGGTCACTGAGTTGATGCTGCTGATGATGGGTCTGAGTGGTGCTCCTTACTTGTGTATCTTGGGGAGTCCACAGATGCATGGGATGGCTCCCCCGAGGTACAGTCAGTAATATAATGGCCTGTCAGTGTGTTTGTCCTTTTCCAGTTTTGCAGATATTCTATAACCTTTTTTTGTAGCTACTGGTAGGATCTTGCCTCAGTGTCTCATAGGTGTTAGTATCACTAACAACACCCAGGCATAAGCAGAGTATGTTCATAATGTAGTTTATGCTGTTCAATGCAGCCAGGACTGCACAGACTTGTACATTGGGGAGACAAAACAACCTCTCCAATGAATGAATGGCACAACACCCTCAATGTAAACATCTTGGCCAGAGAAGACAGATGGTTTGAAAGAGGAGTAAAAGAATCCATCTATGTCAAACTTGAACGACCGTCTTTGAACAGAGGGGGTGGCCTACGATATTACCTATCACCCACCTACAATGCAGTACTGAGTTCCCTCCACAGACAGCTTAACAACCATTCACACCTGGGCTCAACTAGCCCTGGCAAACCACATGAAGGCCACAAGTGGCCCTAACGACTCTGAAACTCACAGCTTACACGTGTCCTTAATGACTCTGTAAGGACACTCCCACATATAGTTTAAGAGCCTGCAACTCCACTCCAGTTAGTTAGAACTGAAGAAGCCTCTTGGATGAGAGGTGAAACGTCTTCAAGAAACTGAAACAAGTCCAGTTGCCTACAATACAGCATTTAGAATTACCATGACCTGGATGGCTGAGAACCTTCATCATCATCTTATATATTGTTATTTTCTCCTTTGTAGACCACACACACAAATACTCAGTTACTCAACTCAAAAGGTGTCCTCCCTTGGCATGTGTATGTCTTCTGCCCAGTCTACAATAAATCCCCTGTACTGTGGATCCTCTCTGCTGTCCTGGTTCTTTGACTGGAATCATCTCCATATCTGCTGACCCAGACCACTTACCCTTCCAAAGGCTCAGCCTTTATTTTATTATTAATATTATTATTACTATCATTATTAATATTGTTGTTGTTGTTGTTGGTATAACATGCACCCTGGAAAAGAAGTGCTACTTGAGTAATTGTAAAATCTATGAATGATGAAGTGTGACCAACTATCCATAAATTTACATATGTTGGTCCAGTGTTGGAGGCAACAATGAGGCTCCTTAACTGTTCAGCAGTTTCTTTTATTTTCCTTTTTAGCAGTGGAAGTGTGCAGCGTATTTACAGTGGTAATCAGCTTGGCCCAAATCGAAACAACATCGGAACAAAAAATCATAAACTAAAGAAACAATACATTTTAAACTTTCAAATGGGAAAAAAGACAAAAACGTAAGGCAAAAATGAGTCAAAAACTCTTTATCGGGCTATACCCCCGTTAAGTTGGGGGCTCTGCAGCCTGTTCATCTGCATTAACTGACTCTGGCAATTAAGCCACTCCAACCCCTGCTTATAAAAGCAGAAACTCCTCCTTCTGCAGGAGATAACAATTAGCCAATCAATTGACCAACAATTAGCTAATATCAGTGCTTTATATATCAGCTGATAGAAAACATCTGTAAGTTAACAATTTAAAACGTCAATACATTTCTTCCAAATAGAAAACATCATCTTAAACTACTCAATATAGCCTTTTTCTTCTGAACCTCCCGAACCTCCCCCTCATCCATACCACACTTGGTGTCGTGTCTCGATTTCTTAATCTTTGTTTGTCCAAAAAGGTTTTTCAGAGTTTCAAAAAGTCACCAATAAAAAGGAAATAATCTCTAGGAGTCCTTGAGTGCAGTAATGTTTAATTGTCGACAATTAAAACATGAGATCATACAGACAAAAGTTCATCCGATAAGACCCAACTTCTCAATACAAAACATACTCCTTTTATTCACTAAAACGGGGCTGGGCACCATGGCTTATCCAACCCTGGCTCATCCTTTTGTTTATGTATCAAATCATTAACCGACTTGAGTCTCAGGTTAAAGCACAAAAAGAGGAACAGGCTGAAATGCAGGAAGGAAACTCAGAGCTCAAACAAGTCCTTCACGCCCAAGGGCCAGAGCTAGATAAAACAGAGTATGAACTTGGAGAAGTAACTAAACATCTTGAAGATGCTAACCAAGACCTTGGAAAAGCAACCAAGGAAAATAAGGAGCTAAAATTTAAGCTCAAAGTTTGGGACAGGGCCAGAGAAAGAGAAAGGAAATGTCTACATGACATGCAACAGGCACTAAAAGAAGCCAGGGACCAAGTTAACGAATCCCATCTTGAACAGATGGAACAAGAGGCAGAGCTCGAAGAGGTTAAAAGGGAATTAAAACACTCCCTTGAGTATAGTTCATCCCCAAAAGCGCCTGCAGGTGCAAACTCTCATGAGGAAAACAAAGAGAGCAGATTCCACAGGAACGCTCAATTAGGCATGTCCCCGCCACAATCTATGTCACCCATAGATCCCGTTGTCCAGTCTCGGACTGACAGGGACCTGCGTGACCGAGATAAAAGGTCTCCCTCCTCTCAGCCTCTCCCTCCTCCAAGCGCGCAATATTCGCGAAGCACCTCCGACAGGGACCTAGATAAAATAGCTCGAAACATAATGCATTTCGAACCCAAACCTGGTGCCTTTGATGAAACTCCCAGGCAATTCGACCCTGAATTTTTTCCCAACCCTCCCACCCAAATGATCGGCGTTGCTGCTCAAGCTCAGGTAGTAGCCAATGCTCCTGCCGACTCTTCAGAACCGAGACGTTCCGGTCCTGACTTGAAATACTTGCATGACGCACGCACTGCCTTGCGCATTGTCGAGGGCCTCCTTGTACATGTCTCCGACGCTCTCACTTCACCTGCATTCGTGGTGCCTCAGAGCCATAGGGGGGTGATGCTAATGCAGGCCCATAACTCTCCATGCGCAAAACATAGAAAAGCCAAAGCAACAAACCAGGCACTCCAACAAGTAGCCTATTGGCCACACATGCAGGAAGATGTAGCAAACTACATCAAAGACTGCTCAATTTGCTGTCAGGCCCAACTGTCAAACCTGCTTCACAGGGCTCCCTTCCCACGAAGGGGCCACAGAGCCTACTATGACCAAAAAGTGTCCCATGACAAAGTCGAAGTGGGGGACAAGATTTGGTACTACACCTCTGCTCCCCTGACTAGAAAGGCCAACCAAAACACCAGAAGGCTTGCCCGCAAGCTTCTGCCCCAAAAGATGAAAGTAAACAAAGGCCAGAAAGAGCAGACGCTTAAGTGGGTCCATCGCAACCAGATGAAACCACACAAAAACCCCATGGGACTTGACAGGGATGCAAACTTCTCTGCTAGGTCATAAATAAGGATAAAACCTTTAAAGCACCTAAAAGTGCCAATCGCGAGTAGAATTTTTTTTTTTGTCAACAAAGGTCACTGTTGTTCGCGTCATTTACAAAGTTGAATTGAGAAACAGGCTTTGTAAATTAACCTGCTAATTTAACCTGCTTAACTAATTACAGTCATTTGATTCACCCAAAACTAATTGATTCAAAGTGGGGGTTAATCTAACACGTTTGCCCTTTGGTCCAAAGTGTATAATAAATTGACAAGTAGTATAAAACCAAACTCTGAGATTGTTCGCAAGGAACATCCCAGACTGTTGATCACCAGCTGTCGTCTACACACAAAGAAAGTGTTTATCAGGCTGACAGACTCAACTTACAGGTTGCAGCAGTTGCAGAAGTTCACTGTCACTCAATCAGAACTGAGTAGTTAGTTGCAGACCTAAACAATTAATTGGTGGATCCTTGATAAAGCTATCAGCTATAAAGCTTGTAAGAATATTTTGTTTGTTTAAATCTTGGACTCTCTACAGTCCATGCTGTCAGTTTATTCACAGTAAAATCGCTATGAATGTGAATTACAAGCTGAAATCCCAGACATCAGAGCGCAGATCAACCAACAACAGCAGGTGCTACAAACATCATTTTGGTGGTCAAAACCCACAGTGAAGTTCTGAACAAAACTCTCCTTGCTATAATCAGAATCAGAATCAGAAATACTTTAGTGATCCCTGAAGGGATATTGCTTGTGTTACAGCTGCTCCCATTCAGTCTTAGAAAATAAGCAGAAATGTACATCTATATGAACAGTGTAATAAATATTTACGTGAGTAATCATTCTCCTTTCAGTCACGTCGGTTGATTATGCTCACACACAACCTGTCAGTTCGTTATGGCAGACACGCTGAGAGACATTGGATCCTCAGTGAACAGCTCAGCCATAAATAAGATTCTTCTGCATCTTATCCCACTGTTTCTTGTGAAAGAAATTTTATCCACCATTACCAGAGAACGTTATCCTATACATTGAAAATTTAGCTCTATCATTTGGACACAAACCAATATGAAATCAAGAAATCTAAATTTTTCGACAAACACACACTTGAGTTAGAGCAAAACACTCTTACTCAAGTGCAGTGATCAGTTATTGATAGCGACTCTTACAGTTAGTTGATAACAGTTACTATTGACAATTCTATAACAGGCTCCTTAATTCTATAAGATTAAGAGTAGAACTTTCCACTAACCAAGTTAGTATTATCAGTATTGTTTTCCCTTATTCTTTCTTTACTATATGATTAGACCTTAGCACATGCCAAAGTCAGACACCATCTCTGATCATAAAGTGTGCCACCTGTGCTCCTCGACGATGGACATCATGACTTCATCGATCCAAAGTTCCCGCTACTACGGTCATTCAGATCGAAGTGGGGGATATGTAGGAACATCTGTCCATCGCCTCTGCATTACATTGAGGCCCTGTTGTTCTTGTTAACCCCTTTCATCTGGATGAAGACGATTTACATGAAGGAGGCGCCTTTCAGCCGCCACCTTATCTCCTGGCAGAGAGGATAGTGTTCTCCTGGACCATAAAGACTTCAAATGAGGACGCCTTTGGATGAACTTTCTCTCCCATTTCTGAACTCTCTTTCCCCTCAAAACAGATAAATCCTGCCCTCACAGGTCAGTCTGAGGAAACATGAAGTTACCTACTCTCTCCACATCAGGAGGGACCGAAGCCATCTGTATTGACACAGTCTCTGATAACCAGAGTCTTTACATGTGTAAATTAATTAACACATCAAATGGCTCTCTCCCCCTTTGTTTTACTGTATTTCTTTCTACCTATGGCTCTCTCTCTGTCTCTATGACTCCTGATCCACAAACACACTCTCCAGAGTGGACACCAGACACCTTCTGCTGAGTTGTTCTATGCCAATACTCCCGTCTGTTATTTACGACATGTCTGGTATCCTTATCTTTGGGACATTCCATTCAAATGGCCTCTGTATTCTTCCAGATTTCAGACCATTTCTAATTAACCATTAAGTCAGTATCTCACAATCTTATTTCTAACACATTAAGAAACAGTAAGAGAAGTTCATAAAACTGATCTTTTTCCCGTTTCTCTACGATTAAGATTGACTGAAATCAAATTTTAATGTTTAATCTGTACTGTGTTCGGTGGAACCACAGCACCTCCTGATGGTGAGTCCTGGTACAGTTGGACGAGAAATATTCTGTTTAATGTGTTCATGGTTATAACCAGTAAATGACTCTGATATGTCTTTGTTTAACAAGTATTAAGCTGAAGTATGTATAATTAATGTTTAATCACGTCATAATCCTTTTCATGATAGACAAAGTACATCTATTGAGCCATGGTGAGAAACTGTGAAAGGTGAAGCACGGTTTTGAAACGTTTAAAACTATAAGTTTAGTTTAGTGAGTTTCTGTGAATCTTCACACCTCCACTAAATCTTGGAGACAAAAGCCGGTAAGCCCCGCCTAGACACGCCTCGATTTGCAAATAATAAAACGGAGAGATCACGTCTCTCGAGTCAGGTTTTAAAGTTCAGTTTTTAGTTTTCAGTTTTGTTTAGTTTAAGTTTTTGTTTAAAGTTTTCTTTTGTAACTTATTTTTGAAGCTCTTTACTTTACTTTGAAACACGCTCCAAGACAGCGATTTCAGCAGAAGTGCTCACGCGTTGATTTTTCTCACTTTATATTTTTCGCAGTATTGATTAGCTTCTTTTATTAAGTTTGTACCAGAACGAAGTTCTGTTTTAATTTGTTTTATACAGTTAAGTATCGTAACCTGCTTTTGAAGAAGTGAACTTAATTTAGATTATCTTGCATTAACTAACAACGGAAGATCCGCCTGATCAACGTATCATCCTCAGTTATTTTATTCAAGAAGTTAGATTTAGTTTACAAAGTCAGAGCCTGAGAACCACTCGAAGAAACGAAGAAGAACATCTTTATCACAATCATCATCACGACACTACAGCAACTTGCTGTGTCCGAGACCGTGCAAGCGGTTTCCAACGGTCCCGGTACGGGACCAGCTGCCCTCTTCCTAAGACAAAGGACCGAGGTGCCCGACCGACTGATACCGGACGAGCTGACCCTCGGCCATTGGACCGGGACTGCCAGCTAGAGCCGCAAATCACCCGAGGGAATCCGCTGCCGCGGACTCCGCAACTCTGCTGAGAAAGTAGGCTCTCCATCACTCACAACAGCTGGATTCACACATGATACATGAGATGGTGTATATGGCTCTGATTCATATCTTTTAGCTTAAGAGAAATTCATTTAGGGTCTCGTTAGTATTAAAATTACTCCCGTAATCTTTAAATGCTTCAACCTAAATCGTAATCTCACCATCAGCCCATATTCCACTAATAACCCATTACTTAGTTATTTCACATTTCCTGTTACCTGTTGTTATTCATTTAAATTGCCATTTCATTTATTTAACCTGAATTATTTAGTCAATAAACATATTTAACCGTATGTCGTTGTCTGAGCAGGTTTGTTTTTAATGTGGAGAACCGATGGATATGTGTAGAATTCACTACTTCATTTATGAGATTGAATAAATTGATCTGAAATTGATTAAAATTGATACAAGTTAAACTTGTCCAGTCGAATTTGATTAATTACCTCCGGATTATTCAAATAGACAAAATAACGGAGGTGGTGCCCCATTAACGAGTGTTTTATTAATCGCCAGTGATTAATAAATTGCATTTATTATTAGTGTATCTCCTACACCTTGAAATGTATGCTGTATTCTCAGCATAATTCATTACTGAGCAGAGTGTCCTTTTCTCCAGCTTCATCCTCCTCGTCATTGTGTATCACCTTGGATAAAGGGACGCCTTTAAACATACTTTGATCTTCAAGGAGACACAATTGACGTCACACACCCACCCATTACACTGTACTTGGCATCTCTAGAACAATGAGGTGTGTGAGACAGAGACAGAAGGCGAGCATGATTATTTACATTATAAATGTATTTCAAACATTATATATTCCAAAGTGCAACATCAAAACACAAGACGATAATGTGGATAAGGAATGCAGAATGAAAGGAGGAAAATAATAATAAACACACATTTTTAAGAACAAGTGGCAGCAAAGATAAATCTCTCTGCCTATATTTAAAAGCAGCAACAGTCAAGTGTGAGTGTAAGTTTCTAACAACAATGTGCAACTAAACACTCATTCACCATGTTTCATCTTAGAAATAACAAGCCAGTGTCTGATGGCCGAGGGGGTTCATTTTGGAAAAGCAACTTTGAGATGTTTTTTTGCTCTAAACTAGTGGGTAAATCAGCAGCACTATTTTAAAATCAGTTCAGTGACACAATGAAAGCACAACTGGAGGGTTGTGTTCAGCTGCTGTGAGCTGTAGCTGTTCAGGAAGACCAGAAAAGCAGTCTAACTTCCTGGAGATAAAGGCAAGAAGAGGTTTTTCAAGGGCATAAATCCTTAAAGTCTTACCAAAATGTAATGAATAAAGGTGGTGCTATTACCATCATTAAATTCCAGAACCAACATTAACCTTTCCTGCTCACATGTTTTAATGCTTTTAGTATGGTTGGTGCCTTAAGGCGCTTGTGTACGCACAACTGTCCACAACTATAGATAGATACAGCTCTGCCTAGCCCAGACACACTCTGGCAGTGACGAGCAGCTCCAAAGGAGAAATGACCCCAAGAGGGCCAACAGCAGGCCGGGCAGGAGGGACTGTGACAGCAGAAGAGGTTTGTATGTTTACTGGGGAACTACAGCTCACAATCTGCTCTGTCAGCACCACTACTGGCTGTTTGTTTTACAAGCCAAACATGAGAAAAAGCACACTACCACCACCTCCTCTCTGACTTCACATCAACTGTTTCAGCAGCCAAATCTGCCTTCTACCTGTCAAAGATCAACTCCTCTGCCTCCAACCCCAGGAAACTATTCTCCATGTTCTCTTCCCTCCTCACCCCTCCTACCCCTCCCTCACTGCTGATGACTTTGCAACTTACTTTACCAAGAAAGTAAAAAACATCAGCTCCTCATTTACTTCCATGCCCTTCCAGAAAGCACCTCCCACAACCCTCACCTATGACAGCCTTACCTGCTTCATCCCTCTCTCCTCTGAAGATGTTCACACACTAGTGACGTCTAACCGTTCCACCACCTGTTCCCTCAACCCGATTCCCTCCTCTCTACTCCAAAACATCTCACACGACATCTTGCCTTTCCTCACCACCCTGATCAACTCCTCCCTCACTTCAGGCCACTTCAGCTCCTTTCAAGACAGCTACAGTAAAGCCACTCCTAAAGAAACCCACCCTAGACTCAGCTGACATCCGAAACTACAGACTTGTATCTCTTCTTTCATTCCTCTCTAAAACCCTGGAACGCACCGTCTACAACCAACCGTCCTCCTACCTTTCACAAAACGACCTCCTTGACCCTAATCAGTCAGGCTTCAGGACTGCTCACTCCACTGAGACGGCCCTCCTCACAGTGACTGAGTCACTCCGTGCCGCCAGAGCCTCGTCCCACTCGTCAGTCCTCATTCTCCCTGACCTATCTTCTGCGTCTGACACAGCCAACCACCGAATCCTCCTCTCCACTCTGGCCGAACTTGGCACTCTGCTCTAACCTGGTTCACATCATACCTGACAAATCGCACCTTTCAGGTCATGTGGAATGGCTCCTTGTCCAAACCCTGCTTTCTGGAAACTGGTGTCCCTCAAGGCTCAGCACTAGGACCACTTATAGTTTTCACTATACACTAGATCACTAGGCTCTGCAATCACATCACATGGATTCTCTTACCACTGTTATGCTGACGACACCCAACTGTTCCTCTCCTTTCCCCCATCCTCCGATACCCACGTTGCCACGCGCAAATCCAGGAATTTCTGGCAGACATCTCCGCTTGGACAACTGTGCAAGGTCTCAAGCTCAACCTTAGTAAAACTGAACTCCTCTTCATCCCGGGGAAAGACTGCCCTCACATGGACCTGTCAGTCACTGTCGAGGATGTCACGGTATCGCCTTCATCGACTGCGAGGAACGTGGGCGTAATCCTTGACGACGGACTATCCTGCACCCCCAACATCACCGCAGGATCTGGTCTTTCCTCACAAAGGACGCAACGCGACTCCTGGTCCAAACGCTGGTCATCTCCCGCCTGGACTACTGCAACTCGCAGAGGCTGGACTCCCAGCCTCTGCGACTAAACCGTTGCAACGTGTCCAGAACGCTGCAGCGCACCTCGTTTTCAATCTACCCAAATTCTCCCATGTGACCCCCCTCCTCCATGACCTCCACTGACTTCCTGTTGTGGCCCGCATCTGATTCAAGACCATGGTGCTGACCTTCAAGGCCGTCAACGGAACTGCACTCATCTACCTCCAAACACTGGTCAGGCCAAACGCCCCAGCACGAGCACTTCATTCTACTACATCAGCTGGCCACCGCCATCGCTGAGAGCAAACAAAGGCCGCTCAGCGAAGTCGCGACTCTTCTTTGCCCTGGTGCTCCAGTGGTGGAACGAATTCCCGACCAATGTCAGGACAGCAGAGTCACTTGCCATATTCCGCAAAAGACTTAAGACTCACTTGTTCAGACTTCACCTCGACCCCGCATAGCATGACTCCCTCCCTCTTAAATTCAGTGCCCCCATACTGCTATATCTCAAGCTATTGTAGCTTTCATATTGTGCAGAACTGAGGTAAGGCTTTTAGCCATACAAAGTTGGCATGGTTTGGGATTGGGATTGTGGGTTGGAAAAACAATAGACCCTCTTTCTTTCTCCCCTCCTAGCCTTACCCCGTGGTATCGCTGCATCCGCAGCATTAGCAACATGGCTACCACTAGCAGCCTGGCTACTGTCCAAAGAGAAAAACAACCGTAAAAAACTTTATTTGACCAAGAAATCCTGATCTCATTCATTAGAAAGGCAGGGTAAAACACACGGTTGTATTTATACAGTAAATAGGCAGGTTTTGCTACTTACAGATCTAGTAGAAAGAATGCCAGTTTTCTACCAGCTCAGGTTGTGGTGGTAAGGGGAAACACATATCGGCTGTGTAATAAACATTGACCCACCACTGACGCTCTCCATTGCATGGATGCCATCCATTCACTTTTGTTTTACCTTGGTTTCTATCACTCTCCTTCTTCTCCTTTTAGCTTCCTCCAAAGTTAAAAGTTATTTTCTGGTCTTACTGGTTTAGTTGCACAATGGCAGACATGTTCACTTTGTAATATAAATTATCCGTTGTTTTTAATTGCATAATGGTTACTAGGTTTATAGTGAACCAATCTATATGCGGATACTTTGCAATCAGTATTTACTTCAGAATGATCGGTTAAAGCAAAAAAGTTGTCTATTGCCAGTTTAACTTTTCTTATATTTAAATTATCCTGATCTCGTAGTTAGAGATCTTTTGTTGTAATATAGGAGATATTAACTTATTATTACAAGGCAAGATATCTGTTTTTTTCATTTTTTTTTCAAGGCATTGTGCTTCCGTAACACACACCTAGTCTCCAGAGATTGAAAGTATAGCCCTGAACAGTGGTAGAAATGGTATTCAGATCCTTTACATAAGTAAAAGTAGCAATTCCACACTGGAAATACTCAACTACAAGTAAAAGTCTCATTCAGCAGAGAAATATGGTTCCAATCAGTGTTATTGCAGTACATAAGATGTTTTTGGATCAGTATTATAGTACTTTATATATACAGTTAATCAGAAAAATTCAAAATCGCCAAATTTGGAGATACATGGTTTTCACTGGACAGGAAGACAAGACAAGAATAGCAATCTGAAAAATAACTTGAAACTAAAGCTGTCGGACAAATGTAGTGGAGTAAAAACAACTACAATATCTTCCTCTCAGATGTAGTGGAGTAAACATGAAATTGTATAAAATGAAAACACTTAGGTAAGGTACAAGTACCTCTAATTTGTACTCAAGGAAAGTACTTGAGTAATAGTAGTGTAGTAGTGTACTTATTTACATTCCACAAAAGTTTGTGGAGTCGTTTCAGAATAAGCTTGTCATGTAATGAGGACAAAGTATGTAACCCACTGGTATGGTATGACTGTTTTATGTTTCTTTTTAAACTTTTGTTTGTGTGCTTTAATTTTTCAATGATACGTTCATATGATATTATACTTCATATTGTTCAACATATATTCACTGTTGATTTTTTATTTTCAGGGGATTTGTTGATGGAAAAAATAATGAGAAAAGGTCTTCAGCATTTTTACATAAGCAGCCACTTAATTCTTCCTTTCTGCGACATATAATACTGTATGTATTTAAGTGTCATCATGGCAAAAAATGCATTTGAGAAAGTGTAAAGGTAGAATAAATGGGGTCAGGGATTTGAACCTTGCAAATGTAATTTATTTACATAATTTGCCGCAAATGGACACAAAATAGAAGAGTATGAAAGAGTCACAGTGCAGAAAAATACTATGAATGTCATGACTGAATGAGCTGTTGATATTACAACATCACTGAAACGCAGAGTATGTCACATATCCCCAGTGTGTGTGCTGCCTTTCTGTTAATAAACCACGACAATAAGTGCGTGTTTTCAGCACGTCACTCAGCAGCTCGTGACAGTGGCGATAATACTGAACCACACCATTTAAACATTTAATTAGAGTCTCAACATGAGAAGGACAGAGGAGCATAGACACACTCCCACTCACTTCTCCACCATTTCAACTGAGCATGCACGCACAAGCACACACACTCAAGACAGTACATCAGGCTTACAGTCTCAAGCTGCTGCGAGTTTGAATGAAGCATGCCTCCCTCAGATTAATTGTGGCCCACTTATTTTTAATTAAAGTTTCTTTGTGTGGTTCCATGCTGGTAATGTGGGAGTAGGTGTTAAGTAAAAGAAGTCTGTCCTTGTTCTGTCAATGTGTTTTAATCAAGACAGGGTTAGTTCAGTTACCAATAGACTATTCACCTTCTCTCAGCAGTCGATGGGCTGCAGCAGCAGAAGCTTTAGCAGTTTTTTGTTGGAAAAGTGAAAATAAATCTTGAGAAGCAGACAGACTATAGAGTAAAACATAATGAAAAATGTTTTGTTCATTTTTATGGATTAAGTTCTACTTCATGCTTGAGGAGTCATTGTCTCTTAAACTCTTTTTGTATGGAGATTTTCTTTTACATTTACTCATGTGTTCATACTGTAAGCTCTCAAAGAAGTCCATTCATTTCAGAGCAAGCAGAAAGTCAGGCAACCAGAGGACATCAGCTGACATGTTGGCTGAAGAAAGTGTAGCTTGTCTGCCTGTGTGACTCCTTCCTGAACAGCTCAGGTGTGTCTGGATGGAAATGGCCTGTCCATAAAGTATAAGCAGCGTGTATGTGACTGCTCTGTCTGCTTCAGACTGGCTCCTGCATGGGCAAGATAAAAGTCTTGGGCGCCCCCTACCAGCACATGATACACCGCATCTAATTCCTCCTCAATTCCCTCATCTCCACCTTCATGAGTGATCTACAACTCTGTTGTGGGCAATGACCTGGAGAAAAAAAAGCAAATTAATTCAAAGTGTCCACTAAGGTGTGAGCAGAACCTGTTTAGTTTCTCTGTTCTTGTCACCCTAATCCATCTCTGTGTAGTTGGTTACTTCCAAACGAGAATTGAACAAAGCTTTTTAAACACTCCATCTGTTTTATTTCATCACCATGAATACATTTTCGCTATTAATCATGTAAGGGTTTTTTAGTTTACATTTACACTGTTGCTCTTTGGGATTTCAGCATTAATGCATGCAAATAAATTAGTTTTGTTTCATAGAAGTACCATAATAGAAAAATTGGACTGTGTGAGGTTTAGTAGACCCCTCTCAATTACACAATGCCTGATCATTAAAGTTACAGACTATTGCAGTAGTACAGTGGTAATTTAACAAACAGTGGTTCCCAACTGTCTTTACTTTCTCCCCTTCAAAGCAAATGAGTGTCTATTTACAAACTCTTGATGTATAATATCTGTAAACTGTGGCCAGAATCAAGTTGACTGCTGGCATTGTTTAGTATTCAGTCACCTGAGGAGGTAAATCTATCTAGTGTTCCACTTTAAAAAAAGCAATCAGACAGATAAAGAACAGAATTTAGAGAGGAGAAATATTTTTGGATCATCATGTGATACCCAGATAAATAGGTCCAGACCCAAGGTTGTGACTATACACTTTCAAGATCACTCCACCTGCAACCTGCAACATGAGCAAGGGAACCACTTCAGTTACTTCAAAGTGGGACTGTCATGCTCAAAAACAATGTAACATTAGCTAGCTAATGTTAGCAACATTAGCTAGCTAATGTTAGCAACAGAGACATCGGCAAACGACTGACGAACGAATGACACACTACCCCTATGTGTGAAAGCGCAAAATGTTGCGTCACGGCTGAGTGGTAGAGGACAATGTGTGTATTGGGACTGGGCCTAAGTCTCCGTAAAAGATGTCAGTGCTGTATTAATGTATTCAGTTATTGAGAACACCAGCTGAATACATTTGCATACAAATTGAGTTATCAATATAGATTCATTTCTTTTTTGATCACAGCGCTATTATTTGATCCAACTTTGAGGAGCCACTCTCAGTGAGGTGCAGACCAGTGTGAGCTTCAGTGCCCTCAATTGTGAAAGATAAAAAGATAAAGATAAATCTTGTCTATCAGGAAGTAATAGAGTTCCCTCAGCTGGTGCTCTGTTCCCTTTAAGATTATTAAGAAGTAATCCAAAAAATGTTTTGGCAAAGAGGACTTTAATTTTTTTTCTTTTTTCTTTTTTTTGAGAATAATTGGATTTCTTTTAGTAAAAGGAGTTGAGAGAGAACTCAGAATATCCTTTATATTGACAAATGGATCTTCAACATTTTCACCATTCATGGAGTGATTGTATTTGTTAAAGAAATGTCTGAGAAGATGATTGCAATATTGTATTTTTGTATTTACTGTATGTTCATTCACATTTTTCTTGTGAATGTGTCTGTATAAGCTAAAAGTAAACAGAGTATTTTTTATTGCATTTATGATGCATATCATGATAATGTTGTTTTTGGTATCTGTGGTGAGCTACAAGCCACATAAATAATCAGTGGAGTGGATATAAGTGGATATCATTTTTAATGAATTATTTTAGTATCGGTAGTCATCACTGACTCAGTCACATTATGCCATATTTTTATTTTATATTTATTTTATTTAACACTGTTGTTTTAACACCGTTAAACAAGTGCCTCTATAGTGCCTTCACAGAACATTTTCAGTGAAAGTATCAGTTAGTACACTGTTAGTAATTCTTAGGTTCATTGACTACACTTAGCCTCTCTGCTCCACAGTGGCTTTAGAAGGCATACAGACAATTCACTCACCCATATTCACTCACTTCTCTCTGGGTACAGTATCTACTGAACTGTGTGGGATGGGTCAGGACCTTGACATTTGTTTATTGATTAATAAGATCCACTTCACACATCAGCACACAGTTTAAGTACAACTTTTATTAATACTGGAATCATCACAGTGCGTTTTGTTACATTAGCAGTGACTAAAGTTAACAAAAAAAGGGTCAATTTTACAAAAAGGAAGACAGAAAAGAAAACCTTATCATCAGCGACAGAGGCGAAACAACCTTAGAAATCAATTCACAATAAATTAAAGAAGAAGAGCGGAAGAGGGGAGAGAAAGAAGAGAGAAAGACAAGACCACAGTGCCTGCAGGGCTAACCGGGAGGGAAGAGAGGAGCAAAAGATCCGTTTGTACAGAAAGATGAAGCAAATGTTGACTGTCACAATGTTATCCTTTGAGCAGAATTGCCCCTTAGAAATTATGTCAGTGCTTCAGTAGTGAGTTGTGGAGAGATTTCATTGTAGAGTTCATAACGCGGCTGATGAGGACGAAGAAGAGAAAGAGAGCGAGCGAGCAAGCGAGCGAGAGACACTATGAGTACTGGAGTACTGACAGAGAGACATTCAGTTCAGTTATGGTGGCACCAGGAGGCCACTTTGGCCACTCTGTTCTGCATGGCTTTAGGACAGGAAGTTGCCCCATGTTTCATCATGTTCCTCTGGAGGACTTCAGTGGACCACATAGCTTCAGAGAATCTACCTTAGTCATGTTTGCTTCAGGCGAGTGTGTGTAAGTGTGTGTTTGTGTCTGCGAGTGTGTAGTGGGTTTCTTCAGTATTAGACAGCAGGAAGGATTGACAGATTGTGTGTGGGAGGTGGGAGAAAGGAACAGTAGGGGTCTTAACCACGTGTCTACATGCATGCACACACTCGTGCACACATACAGAAAGTACACATTTAATATAACCTGGACAGATGGCTAAAGGAGCAAATTCACAATACCTCTTTTGGTCTGATCATAAATACAACACAATCTGTCCTTCTGTGACCAGCATGGGTCCTTTGTATCTGAATCAGTCAGATAAAGAACTTCAGCATTTTCATTTCAATTATTTCGAATTGGTGACATTTCATAAAGCTTATTTTAGGACATACAGTAAGTTTGCAGTGTATACGTGCAGGACATCTGAAGGGCACCAAAAGATGCAGTCTACACCACAAATAAGGCTGTTGTCCACAAAACGTCCACATAGATTTCTAAAACTGTTCATACTGCAAGTAAATGCTCACAGTGGAAGTCATTTCTTATATGTAACCATGGAATCATCTCAAGTGCAGACTGCAAAACTTTGGCTGTGTTTCTGCAAACCAGTGATACATTCACATTTGTTCATGTAATACATACCTTGTACAATTTGTGTCATATCATGCTCACATTACATGTTTATGACTGACTTCCGTATTGGGCGGTATAGAGGGGATGGTGGTGGAATTCAGCTTGGCGATAAGGCTACCAAGCCAGTGACCACAGTTCAAGCTCCGTTTCAACATTTGCAAGTGTGAAACCACTGGATGTTTGTAAGGATACCTCGATATTTTTAACTAGATGTCGGGACAAGCCAATACATGATCTTTTCCTAACCCTGACCAAGTGGCTTTTGGGCCTGAGCCTAAACAGATCACAGGTGTAGTGGTATCACAGTGTGAACGTGAAAACTGAACCTAAAGTTGCAACATACAGAAATGCAAAATTTGAACATATTCGTGGTTTGCAGAAACATACGTACATTTCCAACATTTACTGCGATCGGGTTGACCCATGATGATGGCTGCAAAGGATGTTAAAGTTTTTGGAGCCTAAGGCCCTTTTACAATACTTCCTAAGTTGGAAGTGATTTTGTTTGTTTTAGGACAATAATATTATTATTTATTATTTAATTTCCTAAACTCAAACTTCTGCTTAAAGTAAGACATATTTTTGCTCAGACAAATAAAAACTTTAATTCATTGTTGATAAAACAAATCCTTGCTCATTTCGATACACCAAGGGATTGGTCTGGTTTTACCAGTAACTAATGGCAAATAGTGTTAGCAGATTTAAGTTAATTTTGCTGCTACTGAGTCAGCTTTTTGACTTTTCAAATCTCCCCTTCTTATGCAATAAATCTTAGCATTTACTTTTATGCTTTAATTATCACTTGTGACCACAGTGGCAGCTGTTTAATAAAAACTGCAAATTTTACAGAAGTAGCAATACTCTTTATTTGTTATGATACAGTGTTTACCAATCCTGCTCTTTACACACCAGCATTTTTCTTGTGATGGCAATGTGGATGAAAAGACCCCCTGCATGTTGAATTACTGCTCTCACTTCCATCTTGTAGGTTTCTTTGACAGAAGCTCACCAAGACACCATCAAAGTAATAGAGGCTGCCTGTGAGATGATGCCAAAAAGATGTCTTTAAAAGTCTGATCAAAATTAATTAAAATGTAATCAGCACTGAGAAGAAGCGTCAGACCTCCAGCTGCTAGCCTTGAAACCAGCTTATGTTACTGTGTGAAGCAGGGAGAAGTTTACCCCAGCTAATGCTTCCAGAGCTTCTTTGAACAGCACACCCAGGCCCCATAATGGTACACCCGTTAGCCATTATGCACACACCCACATTTGAAACGTGGCACACGCATACTGACATACAATAAACAGACACACATAGAGAGAGGGGAGGGAAGAGGGTGAAGGGGAGATGGACAGAGAGAGAATCAGAGCTGAAATCATATTCACTGTGGACTGCTGAAAATAAAGACTTCATCAGGATTATTTTTTCATTAGCTTTGATGGGCTGCGAGGCACAAAGAGACCACATTCAGCCGATGGGACTCTCACTATGACAAGTGTTGTTTCTAACTTGTCAGCTAGATGGCATCCCTGTGTGTATGATGCCCATCAGTGGATGGAAGTTGAGAAGAAGAGGAAAGTAATAGAGAGGAAAAAGAAAAGATGGATACATAGATGTCAAAAGCCTGGGATCAGAGGAATATGGAAATTCAGTTTTCTTTTGCTTTCTCCATTCTAGTTGGTTAAAGACAATGGTGCTGTTGAGTGTCCACGTCTCATTCCTTCTGTGGTCCCAACATCTTAAAAAACTAATCACCAAACTAATCATTAGGTTTTCAATAATCATTGAAGGAATAGCTCAACATTTTGGAAAATGTGTTCTTTGTTTTTTCTCTTCCTAGAGTCTTGTCACCTGGGGCAACAAGCTGAGCCTGGCAAAAAAATAATAAAGCACATTACCCCCATGAAACAACACAGTTTGTCGTTTTTAATGGGAATGAGTAAGTACACCATTATCTGTATCTTCATCTGTACATTTATGGGTGGGCCTAAACAGAAAATGGCTGGAATTAACCAGACGATCTTAATACAAGCTTGAAATTGATCTGGGTTGATCAGAAGTTGCTGTCTTACAAAACAGCCTCAGAATTTAGCTTCAGACCAAAATGATCACAACAGTAAGAGAACTACTTAAAGAACTAGTTTTTTTTTAAAAAAAAACTTAAATGAATAAACTTTTGTCACCTACCCAATGAGGATTTACATCATGAGTACTGATATTGATACATTTTACTTGGATGATACTAGTATTCATAAAAAGTGCATTGTTATATCTGCTTATATTTGGAGAAAGCCAGGCTAGCTGTTTTCCTATACTTCCAGTTTTTATGCTAAACTAAGCTAACCATCTGATGAGACCATTTGTATGAGAGCGGTACCAAGTAAAGCGAGTATTTCCCAAAATTGACAGTCTACTGAGCTCATATTAGTTATAGGTACATACTCAACAGCACTATAGTCTGTCAGGCTAGCTGTATGTATAGAAACAGCCTTTTCTGAAGTCATTACTGTATTTCAACTTTGAATTGAGTATGCATACTGTATATAACTGTAACATAAAAATAATGCATCATGTTCCATGTTTGTATTTATTTTTGATGTTGTCTAGCTCACACGCTAGCCTTGCTATTGTGCAACAGGACAGGTAATAGCAAACCAAATTAAAATGTAGTAATGTCACTGAGAGTTTAGATGGGATATTTTCAAGCTTTTAAATCAATCAAATTATGAAATTATTGTTAAAAAGATCTTACTTTTTACGGTGCTAGTTTTTTTTGGACATACTGTCGTTATGACAGTGTAGTTCCTTCAGTTGAGGAAGAAAAACTTTTTTTGTGTGTGTATCCTATCATTTGTATATGTGTTTGTGTGTATGCACGCATGCCTGCACGCATGTAAATCTGGCTCTTTATGTATGTTCCTACAGAATTGTAGCTCCCGCCTTGCCCATGTGCCGGTAGGCCTACTTCTACCCACATACACATACACTCATATTGACACATCTGTAGCAGAGTAGTTATTTCAGCTTGTTCAGACAGTTAGTTCAGTACACAGTTAATTCAGCATGTTAAAAAAAAGACATTATTGTTTAGTTAAATAACATTTTGTGCTGTTAACTGGGCATTTTAAAGGAAAATAGCAGTGTTGTATCTTCTCACATCTCACACATACATCATCATTTAGAAGCAGCGTGTCTGTTCTGCAGGGCATTATAAACCCTTTCATCAAGCAATAACTTACTGTAGAAAGCTGGCAGTGAATTCAGTTGTTTCAGTTTGCACTAAACATACAGCTCATACACATTCAGACTAGTAGAGTCGGCTCTAGCAGTGTCCTTGGAGACGTATAGACTTAAAGGATCTCTAACTCCAAATCATACTATCAGAGCCATGCAATGTGGAGTAACACAAGTACCCTCAAGTGGAGAAAACAGTGGTATTTTCTTTTAACACACCCACACTGGAATATCATTGTGAATGTACGTACATGCACACTTTTCTGTATTGCTTTCCTATCACTTAAACTGGGCACTTCATTCAGTTGTACAGGAACAAAGTTCTGACATTGCAACAGTTCAAGCAAGTCAAAAATGCACAGTTCGATGTCCTCCTTAACCTCGCAGTACATTCAGCAGACGTACGTATATTCATGTACAGTGTGACCTCGACGGGCGGTCTTACACAAATGCTTCAGATGAACATTTTCTCACCCAAAATATTTTTTTTGGGGGGGATGGAGTCCAAGCCCGCTGCTCTCCCCTTCCACCCTCTCACCCAGTCAGATTCAGCTGATACAACACACAGCATCCACATGTGAAAACACACATACAGAAGTTCCCCCCACACAGAAACATAAAACAACCCCTGCCGAAGCACTGTTTCAGAGTTCAACAAAAACAAAGTGTGCTGGCAAAGAGGGAGACAAGGTTTAGAAATTGCAAACATTCTCCTCCCTATCGCTTTAAATTAAATCATTATAAGTTTCTTTTTAAACAGCCACAAATATGTTTAAAACAGTGCTCTATTCAGGAAAAACAAAAAGAAATAAATCAATAAAAAGAGCATTTCAGAGCGCTGATGTCAGCGGTATATTCAGGTCACTGCTAAGAGTGTACAGACATGATGATGAAGAGTTCACTAGCCTATAGTTCAACAGCCAAACAAGGACACACTCACTCTCGGCCCACACATCCTACATCCGTATGTTACACAGCTTAGTAGTTTGTGTTACAACTGGAGTTTTTTCTTCTTTTTACATTAATTAAAAGTAAGACTAAATATTCAAACAGTACTGCAGAATGAAAAATAAAATAAAATAAAATGAAGTATTTCATGTAATATTTTCTAACAAACCTTTATACCAAATCTGTATGCCTGATTCTCATTTACAAGTACAGCACATAGAGTAAATATTGTTTGAACAGGCAGTGAAATGCTCATTCCACACATATTTCCCTCTCTCTGCCAGCTTCAAAAGTCTCATTTAAAGCCTTCTGCTACTTTGCCATCAGTGAGCACATCATACAACACCTTTCTTACATCTCAATGTCCATAAGTAATTCTCTCATACAGCCGTGTCCTCAACTGTTTGCACTGAACTGAGCTGAACCATACAGGGGTAGCCTGGTGAATGTTTCTGTTCAGATAGTAAAGGAGGAAGGGTAACACTGTGTAATAACCATCATTAACAAATGGTAAATTGATAGTTATTTCAATTTTAGTTAACAACAATGCAATGCTTTATAAACCATTTATTTAGCAAATGTTTATTGTAAAGTTTCAACTGATGCTTATAATACTTTGTAAATGTTTAATAAATACTGTGTAGTGTGGGTTGTTCATCTATACATTTCCTGGATGGACATTATAAAGTTGTTTATAAACCTTTACAATTGCTTAATAAATTCTTTATAAAAGAGTTCATTGGTTATTAAAAGTTAAATAACTATTAACTTAAGTTTTATAAACAATACATTTACCAATTAATAATGGTGGTTATTATAAAGTATGAAGGAAGGTTTTAACTCAAGCGAACCTGGGATGAAGAGCTGTTTTTCAGCTGTGTTCAAGGCTTCACATTGCTTTCTCATAATGCAAAAATATAAATTATTTATGGGTAAGAATATATTTGCAGATAAGATAGTGTGCTGATATGTATTTACACATGAACACGAGTGAAGATTACTCTGTAATATACAGTATTCAGGACAATACAGTCCTACAGTCCCAATGTTGAAAACTCCAGAGCACATTCATGTCACTATCCAATGAACATAATCCACATGTGCAAATACATTTCAAGTCCATTAAACGCAAATTACAAGGAAACATATTTTCTTGCGTACTGTAACTTTACAATATCTATGAAGGCTGATAGTTTTAGTGTAATTTGCCCAGGTTTTGAGATTTCTGCCTTAACCCCAGTACAAGGGAGGTGAATCAATTTCTGCTCACAGTATTGTAAAATGCCATTTGATAAATCTAACAGTATGTGTAATGTGTCTTTTCTGAAACAGTGTCCTTGTTACTCTTGATAATCCATCAAATGTGCTGTGAACATTTCCAAGAGAACTACAACACGGTCTGTAGATGATCAAGAGTATTGGAGCCTCTGGGAGGACACATGTAGCTGTTGAAATCTTAAATGTATTTTTCAATGCTGAGTACTATATTGTAAACCTGCATGGTTATGGGGTCGAGGCAGAAATCTCAGTGACAGATATCCAGACAAGTAAACTATTTGCAGTATTCCCATTAAAGCCTATATCCAAAAATAGTATTTGACCTATTTGTGCAGTGTACTTTTTGCATTATGGGTTCAGTCCTTCAGATAGCAGTGCAACCAGTGCTTCAGTACCATTCACAATCCACAACAGCTGATGGCTTTCAGAACCCTGAAGAATACCAATGTCCAATCTATTTTTAGATCAATATTTTGCTCTACTTTCTTATCCCATCTCTCATTTGACCAATCACTCCAATTCCACCAGCCTTTATCACTTCCTCTTTTTCCCTTTCTGTCTTCGTCTTCTACAAATTAAATAATTTCCTCAGGACGCATTCTTTTTGGCAACTATCTCTCTCACGTTCACTCTCCCTATCATACAGCATGACCACAGCAACACCTAGTGGCTATTGTACACACTCTGCCACCTATCAAAGTGCTTAAAGTTTTTCTTTTTCAACAATTTGAAATCATTTTTTTCCACCAGAAAGAGACAGGGACAGGGAGAGAGATGTGCCAGTATGAATTCACAGTCAATGTGTAATTTTGCATTCCTGATGATTGCCTGAATGTGACAAAGGAGAACCTACAATCCTCCCGTCAATCCTCTCCTTGGAAACAAGAAAATAAAACACATTTATTGCTCCATTTCTGATTTAACATTTTCTCTCTGGTTCTAGAAAATATATATGAATATATCTATACGCCTGGATTACTTCTCGTAACTTCTCGTACAGTGGTAAGAAGGTAAATGACGTCACGATATAAACAAGAAAATACACGCACAACACACAGGAGAAAAGCCCTGCCCTCATTGGGTAACCAGCTGTCCTGCAGCAGAGCTCTACCCACCCCCCTCGCACACACACACACACGCTCACGATTCACATTTGCCCACATGCATACACATGAATGCACGCGCACACTACACACATGGAGAGAGAGAGGGGAAGGGGGCACTAGCACGGTTCAATGCCAACAGTATTTTTTTTTAAGACTCTTTTACATTAGGATGAACCAGAGGAGCCCTCTGGCTTGTTAGCTCCCCGTGCTAATACCAAAGCTTCAGTTCAGTGGGCTAATAAGTACAGTATGTTGCTGCTGAGACAGCCTGGGTTCAAGTCCAGCTGTTCACATGGCACTCTGACCCCCCTCTCTCTCGCCCCCACTGGCCCCTCCTTCAGTCATTAGTCACTCATCTGGGATTCGACAGTCTATTAGTTGGAGAAGAGGATGGGGAAGGGTGTAAGTTGGCAAACAGAACCCAGTCTTTCTCTCCTTCTTTGCCTTTTTTTGTATCTCATCTGTTTTTC
Source organism: Pagrus major (assembly GCF_040436345.1). Taxonomy (NCBI): domain Eukaryota; kingdom Metazoa; phylum Chordata; class Actinopteri; order Spariformes; family Sparidae; genus Pagrus; species Pagrus major. The sequence continues at coordinate 11,552,002 of NC_133218.1, read as the reverse complement.
CTGCGAGTCTTTCCATCCCTGGGTGAAGGTGTAGAGAAGACAAACATGCGTCCAACACACACTAGTTATAGTGGCCAGCTAGGAGCCTGTCAATATTCAGTATTTAATTTTTAATTGTCATCATGGGTTAACATTATTAATGTTATTATTATCATTATATTATATATAATTTACTCTAATGATGTCTTTAAATTTATTTTTTTCTGTATCTTTTTGTTTTTATTCATCTTCTGTTATAGTATAGCTTTCCCTACATGGTTAAGTTTTTGTGTATGTACTAGGCGGTTGGGTTGCACCATACAACACCTGACTCCCTATTGGCTGATGAGTATCATCCTCTTCCTGCTTCCCCTGTAATCACAAGATGCGCGGTGCCGAGCGGTCATTGGAGACGGTCTTGCGAAGGCGCACTCCTCTCCTGATGGTGGTCAACATGTCACCGGACCCTTCTGCCCCTTCTGTCCCTGTCTGAGTGTCCCCCGTGCCGGTTGGCTGTAGGGTCGGGTCATCGGGGAGGGCGGGGAAAGGAAACTGCCCCTCCCCAAGGGCGTGCGCACTGGCTACCAACTCGCCGATCTTCTCCACTAGGCTGTGCCGATTGGCAGCGATCATCTGATCCTCCTCTGATCCAGCCCCCGATCCTGTTCCCATTGCAAGGCCATGCTGCTGGGCGTAGACCTCTAATGCTGCCCCTGATCCCCAGGCGGTGTTAGGCAGGCTGAGGCGCTTCGGTGACGCCTTCACATAATCAAGCGCTCCTTGTGCATCCTCAACTCCAGTGAAGAACACACACTCTTCACTGCCCACACGCACAGGCACCCCACCTGGGTGCCCTCCACCTGCGTACCCACCACCACCAGGTGAATGCGAATCTCCAGGAACAGTGGGGGTCTTGACAGGCACAATGGGTGGTCGGATGGGGATGGGCCCTGCGTTGGACAGTGTGCGCCTCACTCCCGGTTTGGTAGACGGGGTTCGGCGGATGGTGGCAGTGCCTGGAGTACCTGCTCCACCTCCACCAGCTCCACCAGGTTGTCCTGGTATCCCATGAGCCCCTGGACCGAGAACCCCTGTGGGTAGTCCGGCTGTGCTGGCTGGCCTCTTGGTCTGGATCATGCGGCGGTAGTTCTGGGCAATGTTGGAGTGACGAGGAATCGTGGAGGACTTGTCAAACTCTGTCTGTCCATCGGGACCTTCAGCATCACCGTTCACAGAGTAGCAGTCATAATCTGAACCTGACGTGGGGGAAAGGGTAAAGTGAAAAAGAATAAAATTAAGACATTTTTAGAGAGGTGGTTGAACAGATTGCCAACACAAAAACGAGAGGAGAGATAATGTACTGCAGTTGGGTTTACACTATTGGAAAGCCACATTATTTGGGTAGAGTATTTGGATAAAAGAACAACCAGCCGATGATGCATGAACACATTTAATATTATTCAGTTTCCTCTTGTCATCTCCCAGCTGCTGTCAAGGAAGCTGTTATGATACACCTGTCATATACTGTGCTCGCTGCTTGGATGGATGCTTAGATTATCACTTTGCTTGATTTTAGCAACACAACACTCTAAAGACAGGGGTTCTGGTGCAAGTGATAAGGTTAATTAAAGATAATTCCGCGGAGCTTGTAAATATTGATATTTCATTGTTTAAAATCATAACACCTTCCTTTGACAGGTTGGCTTTCTTGAGAATTTACAAGATATATGAGAGAATAAATGTTGCCAGGAGGAATGTAAATGAATGATAAACACGATTAAAAGCTACAGTAGTTAGAGCAGTAGGGAACAGCAGATTAGAGCTTCACCTTGTGAAGGAATAGTGTCCTCAGAGCAGGACGGAGTTGTGGTCTCTGTGCTGTAGCCACTGGAGTACTGCAGGGAGTCTCTGCTGCTTTTCTGCTGTTCCATACTCAGTCCTCTGGTCAGCACCATGGCCAGGTCACTGGCTGCTGGAGAAACCTCATCTCCATGCTGAGGAGATTCACAGAGAAGCTGCATTGGAATTATGTTTCTTTTCAAAACTAAATTCAGATTCAGGAGAATTATTTCTGTCCTTTTGTTGAGTACATGTGGGAAATGTAACACATTTTATGAGATCCAGTGAGCTGACACATTGATGGGTACATCAGCATACAGTAGGCAGTAATTGTGCTAATATTTCACAGTTAAAGATAAGAATAAAAAATATTGAAATAAAAACTATAATACCATCCACAGTAATAAACCTTATGTTGGTTAAAACTTCAGCTGATGCTTTCTATGACTGTCTATACATTTATAACTACAGTGACTTTGGATGTGGGAGCGTCAACAAATGCTCTGTTATTACAGAATTTTCAAAAATGTGGGATGGTTCTTGTCAATCAGGTCAAACATCTGTTTATCACTACAAATTCTTAAACTTTGGTTTCTGTCACAGCCCCAATAACAAAATAAATTTTTCCATATAGGTTGTTTTGCATGCTGCTAGTGTCATGTTACATTGTTGTCTCATTCTCAGATGAAAAGGAAGCAGTGTAAAAGAAAACGTTTTTCAGTAATTTAAAGGTACCACCAACTTTTGACTGGATTGTGATTCCTGCTCATTTAGAGTGATCTTTCTTTTCCTTGATACACATTTTGATCATCTTGCAAGCACATATTGGACCACTATAGAGCTTTTCCCCATCGGACTTGGTTGTTTTCTGTTGTTATTCTACTCGATATAAAGCTTTCAACCACAAGTGTGTTTACAAGTGTGTTTAATGTTGAGACACATTACTGTTTGAGTTTTATGTCTCCATGTTGTATACTCAGGTTTTCGCCTCAAGTGGTTAGTATAGAGCGTTAGTATGTAATGCTTCCTTTGTTAAACCTCCCCTAAGTGGTGTAATATGTGCTAACATGTATTGGGTTCACCGTAATTCTGAAATATAGAATTAGAATGTATATTAGCTTTGGTTCATTGTTAGTAGCTCTTGACCATTTATATACATATAAATAAATATTTCAAAACTACCTCCTTATGTGCCTGGAATTGACTTTTCTATGCCACACCTTACCCATGGATAGATAGATAACCAAAGATATTTTGCACCAGTGAGTGCTGGGAAAATCAGAAACACTTACGTTTCTATTGTTTTTTTCTCTATTAACTTTAGATCAGATCTGTCAAGTCTTCAGTTTATGAAACATGGAACCGGAAGATGTATTGCTGTTGCAATATATTGATCACAATGACTGGCATGGTTTATTATAGGCCATACTTGACATACATTCATTGCATTGCTGCACACACACTATCACAAATTTCCTCCACACAACTAGCTTAACCTATTTCTTTGGTGATTCTCTTATATCTTCAGTCTGCTCGTAAGCATCTTCCAGTGTTACCTTGGCAGCCATGGTAGCTGGGTTCATCCTGGATCTCTGTGCTTCATCAGGGTGTGAGGGCCCGACGTATCCCTGGGAGCCTGGTGACGCCTCATTCTCCCTCAATCTATCAAGAGGCTCCTTTCTTCTCTGAACTGCTGCTGCAGCCACCGGCTGCTCATACTGACCTGCTTTGGACCAATCCTGAAGAGGTGAGTCAAATTAATAAACAGGAAGGAGCAGGTAGGATTAGCACGACAGACTTGTCCACTATCCAGCAGTTTGAAGCCCTTCATCTGAGTGCAGAGAGAGGGGGCCTGTATGGGTGGATTGTGCATGGGTGTCTGGAAGAGTGTGCATGGGTGTATGTGGGCGGGGGCTTTTTTCAGCATTCGAATGTGTTCATGTTGATGAGTTTGTCTGGTGAGCTCTCCACACCGTTCTTCGGTTTGGCCAGTCCCCAGTAGATTGCAAAACAAGTGAGTGAGACAAAAAATAAAATGCATGCACACACAGCAAGTGGGGATGAACACATTAAGGAAGCAAAGCAATGTGTTGAATGAGTTAATCAGGTGATGAGAATTAACAGAAAATAAACCCTATGATTAACTGAAACTTCTTAAACAGAAACAGAAGAAAAGGTGCAACTGAAGAAATGGAAGCGAATGGAGAACAAACCTTCCAGATAGGAACCTTTGATGTGGGAGAGGAGGAGCTGGATCCAGGGGGGCGGTTATAGGGTGGGGACACAGGAACAGGAAGAATGACAGAGAGAGGCCTGGTGGAGCCAGAGTGAGAGAGAGCGGGGCGGAAGGTTGCGAAGGACGTGCCAAACTGCGGGATGAGAGACATAGTCACGTCATCAGAGAAAAAAGAAGACAGATAGAGAGAGAGGCAGCCAGCTGTGGAGGGGGACCACTGGGCCACACACGAGAATAAAGGCAACACATGTATTCACACACCTACAATAGACACACACACACACACACACACACACACCAAGTCCTTAGTGTGAAACAGAAGAGCACTAACAGATTAGACGATAGAAAAGTTCTATGAAACAGAATTAGTCACTGCTGTCCATGCATCAGAATGACTCTATATACAAACTGTGCATCATGTCTAAGAACTAAGTCAGTGAAGCCTCGAAAGCCTACGTTTATATGTTTACGTTAGAAGGGTCATGGGATGTGTTAAAGCAGCTCCAATCATGCATTTAAAATTTTTGATGGATTTGGTTTGACAGTAATTCTGCAACAGTGTAACACAGAATGAAGCCCATTGTGACTTCTTTTTCTAATGTGCTTGTATACGATAATCTGCATCATAGCAGCTTTTAAAGTGGTATAGCCCTGTTTCATCATACTGTCACATCCAAAGTGAAGAGGTGGATGGTCCCAAAAAAAAAAATATGGAAGCAGCTGTGCACTGCTCTTTATCAGAGGTATCTTTTTTTTCTTGGAAAACCCTCACTACTGTTTGAAACTTCAGCTAAAGCATTAATGTAACCTTTCTCTCTTATCCAATTAAGTTTTTGAGTCTTTTTTGCCATTTTACTGCTCTACCACCTCATGTTGTTATAGTTAGTGGTAGATTGACTTTTCTCACAGGCAGATGCAGCTGTTGTACTGAGTACTCAATGTTGCTGGATGTGTACGCGAGTGATAACCTGCTGAAACTGATATGATCTCTGAGGAGTTTCAGAGATGTAAAATGGAGAGGTGTTTAAACTGTCTTATAATTGTTCATGGAACTAAGTGTGTAAACAGAGGATGTCAAGAGGATCCCAACTTCCTGATCATTTAAATAAAAAATCTAGATATAAGCAATAAGGATGTGCATGATTGTCTTGAGACAGCCTCATGGTGGTTGTTCAAGGTTTATACAAGGTACCCAGTTGATGTGGGGTGTGCAATTCATCTTGACAAAGCGTGTCACTCAAATTAAGGATGGATCACAAATGTAGCCTACTGCCGTTAGATGGCTGTAAAAGCTGTTAATCAGCTGAAAAACAAGGCAGTCTTATATGCAAGCTGTTGTGGATGATAGATGCTCCTTAAAAGCAGACATGAATATTTACATTGCCTCATGAGCATCATTGGAATTGTTTTTTTTTTGTTTTTTTCTGCAAACAGATGTGCATACTAATCAAAGAATGTAACATGAAAGGGGAAGAGACATGCTCTGAAACATAAATACTAGGAAGAGGAGATTTTGGAAAGGTTTATGTGTGTGTGCCTGCACCAATTAAAGTGATGAGAACAGCACAGAATACAAGTGTTCCATGCATACTTTGCTGTTGAGCTGATCCGAGTTTAAACCAAAATTGCAACCGGTACTGAACTGCTTATGCACCTCTCTTAACATTCCCTATGGGCTAAGAAGAAACCATTCACACTATGTGGCTGTAAAAATACAGCCCTTGGAGTCTAATTCCTGCAATTAAATATTTTTCATCTGGAAAGCATGGACATACATTAATCAAACACACTCCTTATCTCTAAGGTGCATTTTTACTTATGGTCCTCTCTAAAGTAAGTCAATATTCTTAGATTTGATGCTACTGAACCAACAAAAAGCATTCTCAGCTGGAAGCCTATTATCACGCAGAGAGCTACGACTGTCTGTTCTGTTGCAGGTTTGCCTCACCGTCCAGCCGTCAAAGTTTCACACTGTTTTCAAAAATACATTACATCTTTAAAATACAACTCCTGATACTTTGTTGAATGTGACATATCAATTTAAACAGCATGTGTTGTATAATTCTCATCTATAACAACTGTAAACCATCCAAATCATCAGTTGTCTCAACAATAGCTCTGTTTTACCAGAAACTAAGTTTAGATTTTGTTCATTGTTGCCACCAGAAAACAGTATTGAAAAATGTTTATTAAAATAAATGAAATGAAAATCATACATACACTAGAGACCGACTTAAAGGAAAAATAAATTACTTAAATCAATATCCAATTATTTAAGAATTTTGTTTGTTTATTAGCCTTTGTTAAACATTTAATATGAAGCTCTCATTGTAAAGAATAATAGAAATGCACCTGTTCTTATTATTTGCAATGCACTTTAATTGCTTTTTGGTTTGAGTGTTGTACTGTTGAGGACTGAGTACTTACAGTGGTGGGGGAGCTGCATTCACTGACTGACTGGCATGTTTCTGAGGCCTCTGATGATGCTGAGCTGGATGACTTCTACAGCAGGAATACAGAGAAAACACAAAACTATTGCTGATTTGCGTGTGTGTGTGTGTGTGTGTGTGCGTGTGTGTGAAGCCGAAATATCTTTTTTTTTTTTTTTTAAATCCCAGTGAAGTCAATAGAGAGTTTGTAAGATAATTCTGGTTCATTTCCAAAGCAAATCAATTTGGTAAATCAAATGTTGACTTTTTGATGCTAGTTCAGTGGCATGGCTGGATACCAACATTTTTAGGCTCATTTCCACACCAACATGTGGGTCTGTTTGTGCGTGAGACCTTTGTACCTGGCTAGTGATGTCTGAAGGCATGGGCGAGGGAGGCTTGGAATAGATGTTTGCATCCTGGGACACAAAGCCCGAGTCGTGGGAGGAGACGCTGCTGAGGCGGTGGGCGGCAATGCCCCCCGGTGGTGGAGGCTGGTGAGGCAGGCTGCTGCGGTAGCGATAGGAGGAGGAGGAGGACGATGAGGTGGGTGAGTGGGGCTGGGAGCCTCCACCACCGCCACCAATACCAACACTACCTCCTCCCCCTGATGAACGGGAGGCACTACTGTGGGCGCTGTTCACGCTGCTGCAGGAGGGTGGAAGGGAAAGGTGCAGAGGAGCAGGGGGAGGGTGGAGTCGTGGGAGGTTGAGGGGTGTGAGAGGAGGATGAAGGTGATGATTGCCAATGTGGAGTAAGGGGAGGGCATTTAAAGGGAGAAACATTGATGACAGGGATGTGTCAAAGTGATGGTTCGATTTACAGAGAGGAAGGTGAAGCAAAATGTGTGAGATATGAGGGGTTGGTTATCACCCAAGATGGTAAAGTGATGATTGGAGGATGCATAGAAGGAATATGTGATTGGTTTATGTGATGGAGTAGTTGACAGCAAGTTGTTGGTTTATCAGGTTAGTGAGAAAACACAATGTGATGACGCATTAGAGTCACAGAAAAGTCACAGTTAAAAGCAGAGAGCCCGGAAGGAAAGGAAACCAAGTAATCAAACACCCCGCAGGAGAGAAAGAGGGCAGATCACATGAGTGCACACAAAGAAGACACACACACACAAAAAAAGCAGAAGATAGACACGTGAAGAAAAAGACAAGTACAGAGAGTGATGGTTGTGGTGAGGGAATGGGGGTAAAAAAAAGGGCAGGAGGGGGAGGAGGGGGGTAGACAGAGAGTGTGTAAGTTTATGAGGATCCAGGGTACTGACACACACACAAACAAACACACACACACTGAAACACTACAGGTAAAAGGCTGTGAACTTGCATGCTGTAGAGCTTTGCCTGGAAGGAGATTACTACTGCATGCATACACTGACAGAGACTGGCTCACACACCGTGTGATATTTTCAGACAAAGAGCTACAGGAATCTATTTTTAGTTGAGATTACTCTTCTGTTCTTTATCTTGTTTTTAGAGATTCAGAAGGATTTAGAATTTGAGTACTGAACACATTTACAGCTAAATAAATACAATACATAAAAGCATATCCTGCTTACTACCATTGTAATTATGTCCAATTCAAAATCATATTTTGTTCAACTGCTCAAAGTTTCTGTGTCTGAAGGCTGTAGTTCTTTTATTTGGAGATTCAGTAATGCTTTATAGCTTTTGTTAACAGGTAATAAGGCATGCATAAGTCCTTATAAGATTCTTACTAACATTAATAAGACTATTAAAGTGTAAATAATAGCATAATAACCATGTTGAGTGTTAGACTGTAAGACAATTAAAAACACATGCATTTGTTTTGGAAGCAAGTGACAGAGAGACCGCAGGATAAATCGCGATAAGGTAATGTATTTAGTTGATTTTATATGTGATATATGTGATCGGACCTGAGCACAGGCATCATTCATAATAACTATATAAAAAATAGCAGTCTTTTCACCGATGGTCTTGTTTGCTGTAACTGGTCATTTAAAATCATCAGGTATCACGAGACTGTTTAATAAATGCTTAAAAGTTCCTCGTAGTCACTTTAAGATTCATTAAAACTGTTAACAGTGTAAACACCAACACTCCCCTGGTGAACCGAGCCCTCAGTTCAAAACTGCTAGATTAATGGCTGACCGAACTAACTAGCTAATGGCAGCTACAGTTAGACCCGTTTGTTTTTAGTATGAATTCAACAGGTGGCCAATTCTTACATATTGCAGCTTTGAACATTCTATAAAGTTTCAAGTTTCTTATAAGTGCATACAAATGTGTTATAATGTAACAATAAGATGTTTATAATGCAATTATTAATGTTTATATTGTGTTATTGATGTTAAGCATCTTATAATGACTTAGAAGGGCCTCATTACTCATGAACTAACACTTATTTTAAGGACTTTAATATAAAGCGTAACAGGAGGTTCCACTAAACTGAAGATGACTGGACAAACAGTAATGATGGACTGACACACAAACAGAAAGACTGACAGTCACAGTGAAACATAAACATCAGAGATAGCTCCTCTTTCTGGTACTCAGACAGTTTATTACACAAGGTGTTGGTCATTATGTCTGTGTGTACATGTGTGTATTTGTGTGTGAGTACCTGCACATGCTGCTCTTGCGAGAGCCAGAGCTGCTTGGAGATGAAGGAGGAGTCTGATAGGACCAACTGTAATCTGAGCCCTTCAGATCCTTAATCACCTGACACAGAGATAGAGATGGTGAGGTTTCCAGGTTTGCTTATTATTTGTCACTTTCATTATAGGTGTCCTACATTAGGTGGGTGTGTTTCACCTGTTCACTAGCAGGGGGCAGTTTGTGAGGATCGGTTGTCAGCACAGTGAGGTCATCGATAATGGCCTGGAGGTGGGTGATCTCTCCCAGCATTGCGATCTCTCCATTCTAAAAAAAACAAAAAACAGATAGAAACAAGGACTCTAATTTAGTAATGACCTAAATACTAATTACCTTACTGTCTTTCAATCAGATTTGATCTTTTCCCAAAAGTCCAACACATATCAGACTGGTAATACAGTGGCATGTCAGCTGACATGGTCTAAAACACCCGTAACACATCAGACATGACAAGAAGTGTATATGGAGTCCTGTACAATAATCAGGGCTGTACTATTTTACCTGATTTCTCACCAAATTTCTCATCATTAGTATTGTTTATATAATATATATAATACTTAGACTGTCGCTTGGAAACAAGGACAGTGGTTCCCATGTGTACCCTGATATAGAAAAAAAACTAAATTGTAAACACTACACAGCACTCCTGCCATCATTTGCAGTTTTACTATATATGTATATATATATATATACATATATGTATATTTCTCTCTCTCTCTCTCTGTATGTAGATATGTATATATATGTATATATATATATATATATATATATATATATATATACAGGTGCTTTCACCTGTAGTGTCTCCCCTTAAGTGAACTTTATATTGTTTAGTTTATGTCATTCTTTTGTAGATTCTAAAATCTAGCAGCTGCATCAAGTTACATCATATGGTTCACTTTTCAGTGTTTTATTGTTTATAACAAAATCCCAGGTGTGAGGTAACTTTACTGTTTTAGACCTATTGCAGTATTTCAAGAAAGTTTTATGCAAAATTAAAATAATACAGTTTACTGTGACATTTTTGGTCACCTTAATCGTAACATAAAAATTCAACACTCTCCTATCCCTTTCTAACATGTGACACTACACACACCTCGGTCAGTTCAACTGCAGTATGTTGCCTCCCAGTGGAAATCAAGTGCAGTGAAACTGTCAGACAACCAACATCCCCTTGAATCACTTTGAGAAAGACACCTATCCTTCACCCTATCACCACCCCACCCCTCCATTTCTATCTCCTCACCACAACAGGCTGAAGGAAGGTGATGAAGGTGCAGAAGCGGCCCCTCTCTTCCACGAGGGCCCGGCGCACTGCCTGCTTCTCTGTCTCCTCCATCAGCAGGCACATGTCAGTCACATCCTGCATGGCACTGTCCAGCTGAGGCTGCAGGTCCCCTCGCCCTGGGGTGTGGAAGGTGCATTCGTAGTGAGAGACAAGAAAATATGAGGTTTAAGATAATGAGATAGGCAGGTGAAGGAGAGGATAATGGTAGAAATGCATGAAGGAAAGAATAGAGAGGAGAGGACGTAGGTGACAGGAAAGATGGAGGTCTAGATAGTGTGTGAAAGAAGTGTGTGTGGGTGTTTACAGCATGAACACGATGTGGGCTTGATCTGATATCTCTTCACAAGCCTCTGCTTCCCACAATGCATTGCTCCATCAAGCCACTGTCATACATTAGAAATCTCAGACAGAGTGAGACAATGTAAGCAGAAACACCTTGTTTGGTGTTTTGGCTCTGTACTTTTTATTTCTATGTTTAATCTATACTGTACTTTTCATACAAGGGTTGGCTATGGCTCAGGAAGTAGTGTGGGTCGTCTACTGACCACAGGGTTGTTCGATACCAAACCTCCTCTTGTCCCGATTGTTGAAATATCCTTGGTCAAGAAATGAATCCCTGGTTGCTCCCTAGTCACTGGGGATGCACAAGCGGATGCATTCCTAATTACTCAAGCCAGGATAAATTGGGTAGGGAACTGTGTCAGGAAGGGCCTCCTGAGAGTCTAAAAAGCCTAGGCCAAATCAAATATGCAGATCAATCAATCAGATTTCCATGCCAGGTTGGCTAGATGGTGTGAGCAAGATGGTAACAGATAATCTGTAGTGACCCCTACGTAGGAGAAGCTGTAAGAAGGGGATGGCAAGTGCATCATGTCATTATATTATACAATAGTGGAAAGACTGTGACCACTAATAATATGGCTAATGTCCTACAAACTTCCAAGCCAAAGACTGTCTGATTTTCTGTTGTCTCTCATTGTGCCACCTCAGACTTGGGCTGAATATATGCATGAAAAGTTGATTGCAATGTGTGAGAGTGTGCACTTTCCCTCTCTGTCACTGTGTCAGACATCACCCAACACAATGGCAGTACAGAGCCAAAACACAAATCATGTGTTTCTGTATTCAAACTTTACTACTTGCTGTGATTGCACAGCAATCAGTTGACAAAAGATAAGAGGTGCATAAGTGTGGTGTAGGAAATCTGAATTCTACCTACTGTTAACAGAAAAAAACATGAAATCCAATGAATGGAAAGCAAGACATGAAAAAGGTCTTTGTAGTGTTACAGCATGCAAAACAGTGAGCAGAGATCTCTGCCATAACAGAGAGAGAATCCGGAGAGGAGGGGTAGCATGAGAGCAGAAACCCTGCTGTGTGACTACAAAGCTAATAGTAGCAGCTACAGAAGTCATGCAGGAGTCAAGGAGGAAGAAGTTAAAATAAATCATGCAACTTCTCAAACAACCATCAAACTATAGAAGCTGAACTCTCATCTGTCACCAGGAGACAAAACCTGAAGTCAAGCGACTTTAGGAACTCTATTGTTTCAATTAGGTTTCTAAAAACAGAGCTAGATTCATGAATATGTTTAATGGAGAACAATATATTTCAAAAAGATAATCTATTACATGACCTCCTGTCAGTGATTATTAGACCAAGAAAAAAACAAACAAAAAAACAATATAAAACTATGTTCCCTGAAATGTTTTGGTACATTAACATCTGTCATGTTGTTGTCAGTTTGATGGTGGGGAGAAGTTCAGGTTCAACAAGTGGCAATAAGTTTGTGGTAATATAACTGATTGCTAATTAATTTGTTTATATTGAATGCACCTTAAAAACAGATAATTAAAACCAGACAATAATCTACATCTTCACTGTACAGACTGCCTTGAAGATATAAAAAACTGAACACAAACAAATCTGAAATCACCAACAGCTTAGATCAACTGTCCACCTAACAGAATTCTTCTTTCACCTTCGGACCATTGCCAAAATAAAACCTTTCATCTGGTTCAGTGAGTTTGTAAAAGTTATTCATGCCTTCATCTCTTCCCGGCTTGATTACTGTAACTGATAAAACTGATTATTATCAGCCAGTCGTTTTTGTCCTGCCTGCAATTGGTCCAAAATGCAGCTGTCAGGCTCCTGACTGTTTCCAGGATGAGGGACCGTATTACCTCGAACCGCTGTATTTAAATGGGCTTTATTAATACTCAAATCATACCCCCATAAAGAACATACTGCTCTGCAGTGAACCTGGTATACTGGTGCTGTAGTAAGCTAACATAAATAAACTTCTTTATATTTTTGGGGAATATATTTATACATTATTATATTATATTATATTATATTATATTATATTGTATATACTGATACATGACACAAAAGGACCCTAAAAAGGAAAACACAATGCTACCTGCTGGTTTCTGCAACCTTCATACCTTGAAAGCAGATGTACATGAAGTATATTTGGCTTACATTTTGCTTGTGTGGTGCATTTCACAAAATAATGTATGTATAATAATGTATCCTCATTTAAGTTACCACAAACTATTAACTCTTTATTAGTGACTGCAATGCATAAACATAAAGTGGGGAAATCAGGGCCACCTGGAAAGTTAATCCAGCCCTCATAACAAGGTTTTCTGTTTCCCTGGAGCCAACATTCATGACTCTTCTATATAGTAAAACAATTGCCTAATTATACACTAAAATGGAAACCAGAAACCCTTGTATCACAAATAAGTTATATTTTGGATAGTTGACTTCAGATGGGTGAGAATGTGAGTAAAAAAGGAGGTGACGCGGCAGAGCAGTAGCGAGCGACAGGCTGATTGATACTTACCCTGCATCTCTATTACAGGGGGACAAATACCACAGGGAGGGAGAGACATAGAGATGGTAGCAGTGAGAGGGGGAGACAGCAAAAAGGAAGCAAAATAAGAAAAGAGAAGGGGGGGGACAGAGGGCGAGAGAGGGGAGAGAGAGAGCAGAAATAGCAGAACTCATTGTTAAGGTTAGTACAAGGAAGCCATCACAAGACAGCCACAGTGCCACAGGTTAGAGCAAAATAACACTGCTGCAACCAAAAACTAAATACCACCAAGCATCAGCACTGACGGGGCTGAGCACACACTCAAAAACATAACAAAAGAGGACGCTGCACTGTTTCACTGTCAGTTTCAACAAATGTTCTATCTTCTAATGTTTTTTTTCATGTTAATAATGTTTTTATTTAATGTATACCTTACATTGTATTTACTACAAACATTACATATAAATAAAAGTTATTATTTTTCAGATTGACTTTGCAGAAATCTTACATTTATGTATTCATCTGCCTGGCAACTGAGTGTAAGCTGCTCCAGAAAGAACGCACTAATTATTGGTTGCTGCATCACAGAGTGAAGTGTTTCAGGACAAATGAGAAAAGACCTGAAATACTACTGATCACCACTAGATGACAGTATAAATCAACAATTCTTTTGACTGAGAGTATAAAGACTGTAGTTCTTGACCTCAGTTTTTGAATGCAGTCACTGTATTTTGAGGCTGTTTTGTAATGTTTTTATCAAGAATCCCAATCAGACAAAAACCACAAATCAACATTTGATCCAGTTGAGGCCCAGGGAATATTAGTGTTGGTGTTGATTTCCAATTCACTGGCACTAGTAGCAACAGTGGTGAGATCATAACTGAGATAACTGGTAAAAATGAACTGAATGTCTAAATGTATCCACGGCTACAGCACATGAGCTACACTGAAACACCAGTTTCCGACAATGGTGCCTAAGCGACCTTGCGAAATGTTATTTGACCTCTACATTGTGACATTCTGTCAGATGTGAGCGCTCGGCAGTGATACTGCTGACTGTTACCTTTACGAGCCTTCTTCTGTAGCTTCATGGTGTCAGATGACTTCTTCTTGATCTCGTGCCGTGACCTCTTGTACTCTTGAAACAGGATGAACAGAAATGCTTTAGTAAGAGGAACTGGTAATCTCAGGTTGCTTACTTCTCTATTATCTACTATTATCAAATCTATCTGCTGATCATAAAAAGAAGAAGGTTAAGAAAGGTATCTCCAAACTATTTGTAAGCAATATATACATTCATGATCAGTAAAGTGCAGCAACAAGCTCACAGCTTGTGGTTTGTTTGTTTGTTTGTTTGCTGTAAGTCAGTGTAAACATAAAGAACAACAACAACTTATTTTTTTACCTTGTTATAAGGGTCCAGACACAACAAACTGACATCAAAGAACTAGCAGTCATGAAAGTGACTGTGTTGCCTCATGTCACCGGTGTCTCAGGTACAACACGCCACAAAGACCAAAGGTGATGGCCAACAAGCTTGTAAGTTCTGCGATGTGTGAGAGGAAATATCTCTCCATACAACCAGGTGGTAGCAGTCTATACCAGTTATTCAGAAAGGGAAACCTGAAGGACTTCAGAACCATTGTCTATACAATCATTTTTACCCCACTCTCACTTATATGGTCACTTCTAATCAAGAATATGTCTGACAAAAAGTTGCCAATGGCACTGGCAAAGATTCAGAGGTAAAAAATAAAAAGAAACCATGATAAATGGGTGAAGTCATGGATACTACAGCGACATTAGCAACCCATGCTGTACACACAAAACGGTGGGGTAGGGATAAGTGGTACAGTAGGGCCAAGGGGGGGAATTGGGATTGGGCATAAACGCACAGTTTTATATTTCATCATCATCATCATTCATTAGGTTGGTACATCGGAGGACATGGCACAAAAGCTCCACCCAAAAAATAGTTAACAAGGTGACGGCAGATCAGCTTCGGCCATGTCATCTGGGCACATCCTGCATTGGTAAATCAAATACTTACATACACACCTTCCTGTAAGGTTACATTGTGGTGTGAATAGTGGAAATCAACAGTTCTTCTTGTGAATGCTAAGATGACAACCGTCAGTTGTAAATCCTTTCTCATAGTATTAGAAACAGCTGTGCAGGGTTTGGTGTCTGATAAGCCTTCAAATTTATGGAAATGTTGATCAAACTGGATTTACTGGATTATATTTATTGTCTCACTTTTACTGCAGCAATGCACTCACACCATCATAGTCCCTTGTATTTTTTAATGCAGTGCTGCTAATATTACGGGATGCACCCCAGATACAGGGCAAGAACTTGATGAATTAGCATGATAACCTGTGTACCTTTGGCATGATCCTTATCCAGCTGGTTGGCTGTCTTCTTCCAGTCCTCAATCTTGTCTTGGAGAGGAGTGATCAGACTCTCCATCAAAGCACTGTAGGACAGCCAGAGATATGTAAATTAAAAGACAGCTTTGACAGAACACCAATAACTACTGTTTTGTTTCATTCAAAATCAATCCTATGACTAATATTTCCATTGTGTGGTGTCTTGACAAGAGACTGATGTAGTGTAAACAGTAGAAACGCCAATTCTGACCACGAAGCCCCACTGAATATGAGACACTACTGTATATTTCTGGAATGAGATCATTATATGAATTCCCTCCACATGTCAGTCCACTTCATAATTTCAGTATCTGGTACACTGCCCTCCTGCCTATCCACACATGCATATGTGACACAAATGCACATATGTACAGTAAATGTAGGATTATCGGAACATGTGCAGACACACACAGACACACAATGGCTTTTAGATTGACTTAGTCTTCAAAGGGACTCCTGTTGTTACCATGGTCATAGATTATCATCATCATCAACATCATCATCGTCATGATCAATGTATTATTTTTCGCCATGGAGAAGTCATTAGACAGTATGGAGACTAAAGGAAATGCAAACAATGGCTGAAAACAGACTCTTGGTGAGGTTTCCAGAACAGTCTGTGTTTGGTGCCAATTGTCGTATTTATTTACAGTAATTTAAGTATGTACAGACAGAGCAATGCTCCTAATGGAATCCATACATGACAAAAAAACCTCAAAAAGCATTTGTTCCATAATAAAAACACAGTCAACTTTAGATGAAAACACGCATGAGGTTTGACTTCTGAAAACCCTGTTGTTGCTTCAGGGTAAAGCCAACAAAAGGAGGAAAGGGAGGAAAGTCAATGGAGGACATGTATCTTACTTGGTGAACTGGCGAAGTTTGGCCTCAATGCTGCGATGCCTCATGCACATCCTGGTCAGCGCTGAACCGATGTCTCTGGTTGCCCCTGGAAACACAAAACAGCTAGGTTCATTGGATGAAACGCACACACACACAGACATACTGTACAGTCCAAACAGATGCTACCAAAGAGTCTCACTACACATTTACCAAAGAAACCACACAAAGCTGTGATGAATATTTACATTACAGCTCTGAGTGAGCTGTGTGAAGTCAAAGCATTGTGTTCTTCAAACAGATGAACATCTACCAAGCTTTTGTATCCTTTTACACTGAGCCAGTATTTACACAAGAAACAGATCTGCCTCTCGTAGACACTCTACACACTCCTGCTTCGCCCAAATAAAGTAGTGTCCCGTGAGTGTGTGTTTGTGTGAGAGCCAATAGCTCAGAGACCCAGTTTCATGAGCTGCTAACCTGCAACTGTAAACACCAGTCTATTTTAAGGCAGAGTAGGTCCATGTGGAAAAAGCTGACCCTGGAGTTAGAGTCAGTTCAAGTGATGGCAGACACTGCTAACTTCCAAACAAGGTGCTAAGAGCTGCTGCCGCCGCTGCACAGGTGGAGAGCTGACAAGAGAACGTGATTATAGCTTCACTCTCATGCTATGTACTTAAAGACTTTCCAGCAAAAGGTAAGGCTTATACAGTATACGGTGCCTAGAGAATACCATAATCACTGCTGCCACTGAAATGTACACACTGGAAAATTCAGATTAAACAGCAGCCAAATGGGATTTCCTTGAGAGTCACTGTTTATCATCAGGGCTTAGACAGGCTTACACAGTCAAACGCAGGGAATGCAGAGGGAGGAAGGGCGTTGTTCCAAAATGTTATGCACCAGATTAATATTCTTATCCAAAACTGAAAAAATCCAATGTTTGGACAAAAAGGGGGATGGTGACTTCCCCAAAATGATTCAATCCACAATTTCAGAATGAATATGAGAAACCTCTTCTGTTACACCAGACATACAGTGACCATATTGTTGAAAAAAGGAAGTTTTCTTCAGATACACTCTGGTAGTCTTATAATTCACAAAGTCATTTAATGCAAACCTGGTCTTTTTTTCAAATTGTATCAATTACATTCGCATTTTTGGACACAACTGCACACAAGATTTTAAGCCACGCTTTACATCATTTTTAAATAGACTGAAATATCTCATGTTGAGGTCTGCATTCAGCTGAAAGCACTGCTGTGCCTATAGAGCCTCACAGAGACGCTAACATGGTTGTAGACTCTTAGTCTGACAGTATGTCAGTCCACCTCAGCCATTATGGCATGACAATGTTAACTACCTATAAATGTCCTATTTAGAAGAATTCCCAACTTGTCAAATACTGATGCTTTGGGATTGTAGGTCAGGTTGGCGTCATCCCAAAGCATATTTGACAAGTTGGGAGTGAGACTCAAAAATCAGCTTTCTAACAAAATCAACCTTTAAATAGATTCTCACTTTTCACAATAACTGTGTTTGGTAACCATGGTGTAGTTGAAGGAAAAATAATGGTCACGGCAAATAAACTACGGCTAAAGTATCTTCTCAGTGTGAGCACACTACAGTATGGAAAAGTAGATGTGTGCAAAAAAAGTCCAAAAACTAGGGTACAGTTTGGGTTAAGAAACTGAAACATGTTTAGTTAATGCTTTGGAAAGACTGGAATACAGTTAATCAAAAAGCAATTTTAAGTATTTTTTTTTCTCTATTATTTTTTTTTATTTCACAATAATTCAGCACAAAAGACAACAAAAATATCTATCCTGATACAGTATCAGTGACAGAGTGACTGTACAGTTTTTTCCCTTTTTTTCCTTCCTTTCCCTCCCTCCTCCCTCTTTTTTGTACACACATCCCTACCCTCCCCGTATTTCCCAAAGAAGAAAAACAAAAACAGAATACAAACACATCAGGAGAAAATGAAAATAAATAAAAAGCAAAAAAGCAGCAACACATATTCACTGATATCAGTGGAGTATTTGCACATATATGTACATACATGCCCATACATACACATATGCATGCCCATAGGCCCTACATGTACACATGCCTATACCTATACATCCCCATATATACAGGTTACACATATACATACATATTTACATACTCATACATACACATAGTGTACATTTTATGTTACGGTCTACCTAGCTACGTAAGACACAGATTCGGGGTTAAACTAAGCTAATCACTAGTCCCCTTTAGAAAATTTCTCCAAACTTGAAAGTAATGGAAACCAAAATTCTTGGAAAATATGACCACAATTATATTTTTCCAAGGTTAATATTTCTAATGGTAAAAATACTAAAATCTGATCCATGAAAATCTTAAGGAATTTTAATGACCGAACACAGACACCAGTTTCCTGCAATAAGTCAAATGCACAAGTCAATTCACTACCACAACCTCCACACCTTTATTGTCTGCCTAGCAACATGAAAGGCGCATTACAAGCCACTATAGGGATACTGGGTTAAGAAAATGGCATATGTAATAGAAATAAGCTTTAAGCAGGGCATTTAATAAAAATTATAAAAATTAGATTAGAAAAACACCGAGGCACTGTCTTTTAAACTATTAATACGCTTTTATTGTCACATTAAGCTCCAATGTGTTTGACATCAAGCCTTCGTCAGGGTGTCAAAATTAGTGTATTTAATAGAACAAAGCTTTTTTGAATGTATAATTAAATGTTTTTTGTATGTTTATGTCATACAAGGATAAGCCCAAACCTGCTTTTTTATTTCACATTAAAACATAATATGTAGCACACTTTAATGACAGGTAGCTATTTCAGGGTGACACAGAGTTCATATGCAGTGTGTTGGATAAAATTGCATTATATCCTACGTTAGATTTCATGACACTCAGCTCTAGTTTGGGATGTCTCCTGCTTCTAAATGAAAACTGAATGGCCTCGTCCTGCCCTGCTCTGATCAACCTGGAATGCCTTGCTCGTGAGTACCTCAATGGTAATCAGTATTACTTGCAGATTCAAACCAGCAACCCTTCTGATTAAAACAGTCATAATGCACATACGCACATATGTTACCACATACCCATACACTACCAAATGCCAAAGCACACACACGTACACACACATACTTACACTGTGTGTTGTTCACATCCAGAGAGAAGTGCTCCATTCATAATTAACAAATTCCTCCCTCACGCCTCCTGTTCTACCCGGCAACCATTCATTAAAGGAGAGTCACCCTCCCCCAAACACACACACACACACACACATACACACACACATACACGTATAACACACAAGTATAACAGTTGCACAACTGAAGCAGTATTTTGAACAGTGTGTTGACAGTGTGGTCTAATCCAAAAATCAATAAGTCGAACATGAAACTGACGTGGGGAGAGAGTGAAGCAAAGTCACATAACCAATGAAGCGAGAGTGTGTGATATTTTGTGTCGAAGGAGAACGAAGACCGGGAAAGAAATGAGAGAGGAAGAGATGGAGGAGAGATGAGAGACCATGAAGACGAGAGGGGTCGCCTCGCACATTTTAATGAGCTCACTGCTGGCGAGGGAACCATGAGACTGGAGTTACAGCCAAGTGTGTGTGTGTGTGTGTGTGTGTGTGTGCGTGTGAGTTTGTGTTTGATCTCTACATTTATGATGGTCCTCTTCCTGTTTGTCTGTTATTACCATGCCTCTCAGACTCCACAGGAGATCAACAACTAGATGAGGGAGGCATAGAACACACACTACTCACATCTGGAATACAGCTACTGTGTGTACATATGTTTGTGTGTGTATGGGCCAAGCACTGGCTTCAACTACGTTAAGTTATGCTTGTTGTTTCTTGCAAAATTGATCCAGCAATGTCTACTGTGTATGTCAGGCTCTGTGGTGGTCAAAAAAATGAGTCCGATGCACTATAAAACTGTGACACCATTTGCTGCATTCTCATCATAAAATTACAACTGCTCTTCCTCTATCCGGCCATTCATCTTTAATCACAACAGTATGTGAAGTTATAGACTAATCGTAGGGTAGTAGCTCTGTTTAATCTTTACATTTCTACAAAAATAAACATCAAAATGGAATCTGAATTGTATCTTCTTTTGGCTAAAACACTGTAACAGTGACTTTAATCTGTACTTACCCATATTTTTATAAATAGTGGATTTATATGCATTGTAAAAAGAGTCGCACATAATCATGAACTCACAGAGAATTATCACCAACTCAGCACTACAAAATATTTTTCCTTTTTCAGCTCATTGTTTTGATTTTTAGAGCTATGACAAGTGTGTTCACATTTTTTTCCTACCGCCCCTAGATTACTGAGATTGATTGTAGAATGTTTAGAAATATTTTGTTCATGTTCTACATTTACAAATCTTTTTTAATATGTTTTGCCTTTTTATTACAACATCTGATGAAAAACGACACAGAGATTTTCATATGTTTTAATTAATTTCTGATGTAATTTCAATACTTTAATCATTTATCTTTGCTTATTGACTTACATAACCTTATAGCTTAGGTTGTACACATTTCAGGGATATGAAGCATTTGAAGATACTCCTAGAAATTAAATCACAATCAGAAAAAATCCTTTTGTAGGCACTGGCAGATCATTTCTATTGCAGGGTTCAAAGGGTTAAAACAGGTTTATCCAAAACAATACACAATCTATTATATTCTATACTTTACACTGCACACTTGTTTATGGTGTACATAGTTAGATGAACTGATTTGCACTGTTGAAGCTGTTGAAGTGTTTCATATTTTACTGTCTAGCCTCAGCCAGGCTCTATGAATTCTGAAATATATCTAAAGAAAACTACAGTAATCAGCTATAGTGTGTGTGGTTTTATTTACAGCGTGTTTTATTTCAAGTCTCTCAAAAAGCAAACAAATAGCAAGTATGCAGCCAAACAGAGTCATAAAACCTTACATTTAAAGCAGCTGAGTCTGTCTCCATTAAGAAATGAATGTGAAAGTCAAGTTCAAGGCAAAAGGGCAAACACTATGGGACTATTTTGCCCTTACAGCACAAAAGTACACGTATTTATGGTTATTATAGTTGTTTTTGTCACTAAAGTGTGCCAGTATTTGGAGATAAATCCCCTAGCCCCCACCCCCTTTCTGTCTGTCTGTCCATCCTGCAGAGAAGGAGGAACTCTCTCCTGGGAAATATGACTTTACTCTTTTTCCTTCCTCTCCCCTCACTCGCTCTCCCTTTCCTGCTTTTGATCTGCTTCCTGGCTGCAAAGCTCCCAGTGAAATTACATGTGTGTATGTATGTGTTTGTTAGAGGGACCCACCCAGACAAGGTACTGAATACTACTGTAGCTTATCAGATGCAGTATAATTAAAGATGTTGTATTATTTCAACAATGAATTGCATCCATTAATATCCATTAATCCATTAACTAAATCAAGTTATTTCAATATAAAATGCTATGTATAAATTAATATACAGCAAATAGGCTACATTTTATCATCTGAGTTAGTTTAGCATTAGCTTTGGTAAAACCAAAAGATGTGCCATCCAATATTAACATAGTACTGCAGATACCAACCACAACACATCTGACACTTACAAAGTTAGATTTCATTGGATGGAAATGTAAAAATGACAATATAAAGAACTGTGAACATGCAGGGCAATGGGCAAAATATTCTGTAAACTCTGGAGGCCATGCTCTATATCATATATTTTTGGGATATCATCATGTTTAGTCACAGGCACAGTGTTAGTCTGCCCTTCATCCCCTAGCAACTGACTTAACTGACAGGTTTGTTACGGTTTCCATGACAGCGCAGATCTTGGCCTGTCACTAAGGTCAAGTTGTCTGCTGCTACAGAAACGAGTGCCTGAACTGCACAGAGAGAGAGAGAGAGAGTCTCACAACAACACTGCTACAACACTCAGGGTAAACCAAATCCTACCGCAACGTAAAGAAACTTATTTGGGACATTTGAAGGAAGAAATTAAATAAACACAAATACAGTGTTGTCAGGCCCTTGAAAGAAATTATGAATCATCAGATTATCATTGCACTGTCAGAGCTCGAAAGCAGGGACAGACCCTCATCAAGTTCACAGGCTCAGTGACCATGACTGGCAAATGGAAGACACTAAAAATCATGGCAACCAACAGGAAACCGAATATGTGGCCGTCGTTCGACAGGTGAGACTGAGGCAGGGAGGCGCTTCCTCCTACACTGTCAAACATTCAATAAAACACAGTACATTTAACTAAACAAGTTCAGCCTTCTAATCTCAGATTTCAAAGAGCTTAATGGCCTATCAAATTTGAAAAAACAAGACAGGGTGTATATCAGCATCCCACAACCGTTCCTAATAGCTTAAAAGTCATAAAAGTTTTTTGACAGACTGTCGATGAGCCTCTTTAACCACTCTGCTCTCTAATGATAATATGCACTCTCTCTCTCTCCCCTCTCTCTCTCTCTCTGTCTCTTTGCCTGGGGCATCTGTGGCCTTCCCACCGGTGCATCTCCATGGCAACTATTATCTATAATCTTGCAGAGGGATTCATCAGCCTCTGTCTCTCCATTTGCTGCGCAATGCAAGCAAACATGCAACTGAGCAGCCGCCCATCTGACTTGGCTAAATGCATCCAGCATGTGTATGCAAGTTTGTGTGTGTGCTTGTGTTTGCGTGTGTGTGTGTGTGTGTGTGTGTGTGGGTGTGGGTGTGGGGGGGGTCTTCCATTTTATGCCACATCAGGAGAAAAAGAGCCAAAAGCCAGAAATTCAAATGTTTCTTTTATTTCTGTTAAAAAATCGAATCTACTGTTTGGACACCTGTCACAGTGTTACACCTGAACTTACAGTCATACTAGCACCAGTCTGTGAATATTCCCTGTCTACTTTACCACCTTTTGTATTTAGTTGAAGCCCATACGAGAGACAAATTTTAAAAACATTTGTTCCCCGTTTCGGCACAATCTTCTGGCTGACTCATGCTAACTCCAGGTCAGTGTTCACTTCTGTTCTGATTAAATAGTGAATTTGCCCAGCCAACCAATAGAAAAAAACGTTTTTTGAGACAGGTTCTGAAATGAAGCAGTCATTCATCCAGCAGTGTGTCATTTGCTGTTTTATTAAATATTACACTGCAGGCTTCAAACTGCAGCATTGCACGGGACAAAAAAAACCACAAACACCCACCATCATCTGGCTCTTTTCTTTCATGTGAATTGGTACAATTGGCATTCACTCCCGGGTCAAATGACTGCAGTAGTCACAAGTTTATTGGCTCCAGCTCCTTGCCAACCACGATGCTATGACATGCATTGCAGTTAAGGATGCTGGCTTATTAATATTTTTCCTTCCGTCTCTGTTCAAGCAGCCTTCCAGCATCATTCGGTTGGTGCTGAGTGTGAAAGAGAGACTGTAAAAGTAAAAGATATTACAAAAGTAACCATTGTTACGTTGTCAGTCACTTCCTTGTACCAGGGAACATAAAAAAAGAAGGAAAGGTCATTATGTCGCAGAATCTCACTTTGTGGTGACAGCTGTATTGAAGTCAACGGGAGATGCATTGGGAAACACACTAAAACCCAACATATCTATGTTGTATGACTTCTGATAAAGAAATGCCTCCAGAAAATAAAAGACCACACTTCAGAGACTAGGTTAACCACTGAGTTTTTTATCCGCACGATGCTCATTCCTTGAATTTGTGTAGGAAAGGCTCCTGTTTGCGCTGCTGTTCGCACTCTGATGTCAGTCCGACCTTCCCTGTTTGATCACAATATCATTGGCCCTCTCAATCATTTGGGGGAAAAACCTACTCTCTGAAGTATGTGTGGTCTTTTCTGGAGGCATTTTTTCATCAGAATTCATACAACAAATATATGTGTTAGTGTGTTTCTGCATGCATCTCCCATTCACTTCAATAAATGATAAATGGACTTGCATTTCTATAGCGCTTTTCCAGTCTGCATCTTTTGAGCTATTTGGGGTTCAGTATCTTGCTCAAGGACACTTCGACATGCATCTGGGGGAGACGGGGATTTGAACCAGTGACCTTCCAATTACTAGACGACCCGCTCCATCTCCAGAGCTACAGCCACCCCAACACTGTGACCATGGTCAGGTGCAAAAGCAAGATTCGGTGACGTCATGACCCTTCCTTCTTTTTTAGGTTCCTTGGTCAGTACCCAAGCCTTGCCAGCTGCCTAATCGGTACTGCACATGTGCAACTTCCAACAGAGATGAGAATGAAGTGAGATGTGTCCTACTTTCATCATGAGCTCCAGAAAAAGAAAGATGCTTCAGAATTGTATTAATGAAACATAGCGCAGACCAGCATCAGTCACTGACCAATCATATCCATTCTTCCAAATTAGACGGTCTATTTAAATCTAAGCTGTCATACACTGATCTCTCCTTCAACACTGCTGCACTCACAACACTGCTGCCGGCAAAGCTCGCCACCACCACCCCAGCCTCCACCTGCTTAGTCTGAGTCTAAAATGGCTTCTAATTTATCTAGTTGCTTCGATTCTACTCCTGCGGGGGGGTATTCATTGCGCTCCCTGGAGTGACTTGGCATGCTATTGTCTGATATTTCTGAACTGCAACTTCTTATTATTTATTGCCAACATTTACATTACTGATACTGATGCTATACATGTGTCTGCAATAAGCCAATATGGCCAAAACATCAGCCTGGCCGATTTATTGATCTAGCTCTACAATGGACATAAGCTGAACTGTCAGATATTAACACAAGCAGTGTGCATTCATGTCAAAGCCATTAGATGCACAGTAGTGCATTCATGTGGTGTTGGAATAATCGGAAAAATCTGTTCCCTAATGGGAAAATTAACATGAATGCTTCGTCATTTTAGAACAACAATTTTTTGACTTTGCCATTGCATACACAGAAACATGGTGGACAAAAGTTTGGTTGATGGTTAGAAATGTTATTTTAATTCATGCATTGTATAAACATTTTTTGCTCACATGTAATTATAATTGGGTTATAACCATTACTTGCCGTACACGTAGAATGACCTAGATTACTAAGAAAAGTTATCTATTAGCATTAACCCTGATAACAAGTCAGGTAAAGCGATATTTATTACAGTTTTAGTGTTATGATGCAGCAACAGGTCTGGGACAGTTTGTAATATAGCTTCAAGCTTCAAACATCTGTCCACACTGAGCAATATAATACAAGACATCCTTCTTGTAGCTTCCATTTTTATTTCCATCTTCTGACTTAAGGGTCATTAACACACTAAAGTTGTGAGAACGACTTCTCAACTCAGGAAATAGGACATCTGAGGAGCAATGCACCCACCCAATCTGCTATAAAGGAGCCTCCATCCAAGACACACCTGTCTGTTTTCAGTAACTAAGACGACTTTTGCTACAACACATCAGCTGTAAGGTTTGAAAACACCTCAAAAGGCCATTGTCCAGTTTGAACATGGAAAACACAATGCTCGTGCAGTCTGACAGATGATATATGGCCCCATGTCTTTGACTACTATATTAACATTTATGTCATATCTTCCTTTATGCATGGAGTTTGTACAACCATTCAGAATATATGACAAGGATACCATTTTGTGTGTAATGCAGGCAATGATGGATGAAACTATTCTACTATCAGTAATACCAGAGAAAATGACTGTATTTTTAAGGCACCTATAGTCTGGCCTAAACTGTAAAAAAAAGAAATGGATCAAGGGGACAGTTATAATGTGGAAGGCAAAAAGAAGAATGGGATAGGAGGAAGATATAAGAAATAGGATAAAAGCATGTAATAGGTGATATAAGAGAGAGGAGGAACATGGAGTCAGGGATGATGGTGCTTTTGTGTCTCGGGTGGCATAACAAGGAGGGAGGGTTAATGCCAGAGCAGGTGAGGCTGCGGTTGCCAAGGTTACAGACGTCTGCAGCAACCGCCCATCTGTTCCCCTGACACCAGCATCTCTGCAGTGACACAGCAACAATAAGAGTTCGACCAAAATAAAGGCAGGCAGGGAGAGACAAAGAGGAGCAAAGACAAAGGTGATGAGGAGACGGATTACAGAGAAGATCTGCGAAGGCAGAGACTGCAGTAGTAGCAGCACTAGATAAAGGAGAATAATTCATGAGGCCTAGATTCTCCTCTCACTATGAAACCAAGTCAGTGAACCAGTCACCCTGACCAAAACAAGCCATCAGTCTCTGATACAAAAACATGTACACACCGAAGTGTATTCCAGGATAAATCCTGTGCAGCAAACCTCAAATACCACATGCTAAAGGAATGCACTGCAGCATGAAACATAGTTGAGGAATAAGCCACAAGAGGCTGTGGTTTGGAAGGTTTTTGATTGAGGAGAAAACTAGTGGTAAGAGTGTAAAGGCTCATCAGGATTACTAATCAATAATATAGCTAACAATGTGGTGAGCAAGTAATATTATGAGTGATGATACTTGTTTGAATCATTAACACAATGAAATATTAGGTAATATAAACAGCTTCAAATGTGTCTCAGCCAACTCAGAAAAAAATATCTGGTCCAATTTTAGTTCCCTAACCCTTGTTACAAAATATCACAGTTTCAAAAACTGTAACTGTTGACTTGTGTGTTCTTACAGCCAGTATTAATTTTAAATGAGCTCATGGTGAGTCTGTTTTCATGCCTGCCTTCTGCTTAGCAAGGGCATGCTCCAAAAACAAATATCGGGAGGCAAACTGTAAGTCTTTGTAGTTGTTCCAAAAAATATTGTAACAGAATAATATTCTGTACCTAGGGGACCTAATGTATGTTTAAAATACAGCATTTACAAGATTTAAATGCTGAATATATTATGGGATGATTCGATACGATTTGATTCCGATTCAGTACGGTACAATTCTGTGTTTCATGTAGACATTGATTTTCTATCATAAATTAGAATAAGCCAATTCTATAAAAGTGACATTGCTTACCTTCAAATAGATATTTCATAAGACCAGGGACGACCAGGGTATCCTATGTATTTTTCTTACTATTATGTATATCTGTGTCTTAACCTGCTTATACCTCAGTGTATAAAAAACACACCCGTTGTCTCATCCTAGATCTGAGGAACATCTATCCTGTTGTCTGGATCTCCATGAGCAGGGTCTCTCTGAGCTGGATCTGTCTGCATTGGACCTCTCTGAACTGGATGTCCCTGACTGTCTGTCTCCTCTGCTTCCTAGTAATGATCAGTGTATAAAATCAGACAAATGTTTACTACTGACAACAAACTCAAAAGTTTGATTAACTGAACAGTGTGCACTGTGCAGCAACTGTCAGTAGACAGTAAACAGTGTGCAGTATGGTTTAATTCAGTGCATCATTTCAGTAGACAGTAACAGTTAACAGTGTGCAGTTCTACCAGCAGTCACAGAATACAGCTAATGAGTGAAAGGGGAAAAGGACTGATAAAGAGCAGGAAATGGAGCTCCTCTACAGCATCTATCTAGTCTCAAAACCCATGCACATATAGAGCAGGTGCATGCACAAAACTGCCACACAGAACAGTATCCTAGAAAACCATTCTGGCAAGGGAGCATCTCGCGAGCCCCACCTGGACATTTTGTTAACCAAAACCCAGCTAAAATATTTTGAGCTTTAACAAGACTGGAACTACAAGTTGTCCTGTCAGTCATACATTCTTCCAGATGACAGAATTTGACATTCACTGACACACACACACACACACACACACACACACACACACGCACACACCACAGCATGCCAGCTTTGACCTCTGATCTCCTCTGTACCCATGGCAGCAGGAGGCCATGGCGAGGTCACTTCCTGTCAAATCACGTCCCTCCACCCCCAACTGCTGTTGCCACGGTGACAGGAGAATAAGACTGTACTTGACAGCTGAACTGACACACACTCTCAAGGCTAAAAATGTTTTCTGTTTCCTTACAACTGTCAACTGAATAGTTCTTTTTAATAGAGAGGTGAGGTCTGCCTTCCAGCGGACCACCATGGGACCTTATTTCAGTGTGAATATGTACGGTAGTGAATGGCAAGAGACAAATCAATTTTTGATTCTCATTGAATTGTGATGTGAATTAAACATATGATGTGAAAATGTAATTAGAAAGACTACACACCCAATAGTCACACAAATGACGTCTCATTTAACGCTCACCAAAACCCATAACTGAAACCTTGAAGACTTGGTCCAGTGTTTTCCACACATAGACTTTACTTGGGCAGGTCACCCAGGTATTTTAACGGCTGCCCAGGTATATTTGGTGGTGGTTTTTTTTGTCATCTGAGAGTATGAGTACCACGACTGACTACCCAGTGGATATCTGTCCTCGCTCTTCCCCTCCCGTCTAATGCTGTTCATGAATGCTTTGCAGAGAGAGAGGCACAATTCTCAAAAAGACACACTGGTTGACAGCCATTCTGTGGGAAACACAGAGGTCCTGTATATGAGCTGGCTCAGAGAACTGAGCCACTCTCCCTTTGCATAACTGCAGCTGTCAATATGGTCAGACTTGTGATTTTCGCCTTTTTCCATACTTTTTCTGTGTCAAGGTCACAGCCTGCTCTTGTTGGTGCTGTATATTTTACAAGATAATGAACTTCACTAAGTGGTTTTACACAAAACAAGATTTTTGCAAAAATATATTTTTAATTGACAAACAAGTGTGATTTATGGCATGATTCAAACTGGGTCAGAAACGTATTTGTCTCTCCCCATTGACTACTGATTTTTTTCCCCCAAATAAGGTCCCATGGTGCACACAAGGGCTGGGACATTCCTGGTCAATTTTTAATATTTTCAATGTTGAAACAAGTGTTACTGTTTCCCCTCATTACAGTTTCCTGTTTTTCCCAGAGGGACATGTCGAGTTTGTCGAGCTAAATTCTCTTCATCATTTATTTTTTGGCTATCTATCGTACTGTGCATTTAAATCCTTGGCAATAAGCCCTGTTCACTGCCCTGTTCACTGACACTGTCCTCAGCGACCTATCATGCTGGAGAGTTTGACCCAGTTGAGTGCCTGCTGTGATGAACCTGAACAATCGATGTTCTGGTCCAGTCTGGTTGATTTCCACAGCCAGTCAGTTCCGTTCCCAGTTGCCTCAAACAGCACACGACATTAATAAATCTTCATCAAGTACTGTGGCCACAGCAAAAACATCAAAATCTCATCCTCTGACCAACCTATCTTTATTCACGGGGTGAAATAATTTACCTACTACTAACAAACCGGGTTAACCTCCTGATTTCACGAAATGGATCTTGTTTTACTGATTTCATATATTCATTTGGTTTCAGTCATGGAGAGACAGACCATGTGAGTCAGACATTCACATATCTCTTTTGGTGATGTTGTCTGATGACAACACAGCACTCAGCCTACTGAACAGGCCAGAACTGAAGGTGTCCTACTTCCAACTCTTATTTGACAAGAAATCACACAAGTCACATGCTTGGTGACTGTGTAATGAAACTAAACTTGAAAATGAAGATGTTTGTGTAATGTAGATGTTTTTAACTATATCACACTCCTCACCTGAGCGTGAGGAGCCTGCCTTGACCAAAAGTTTTCTGACACTTTTTGTTCATTGGTCTCATCAGGGCTGAGCCAAAATGTCTTGTTCATCTCAGCGTACTGCAGTGTAGACTGAGCTACTGTAAACTGTGTAATGATTATAGCTTATTAAGCACTGATTACCTACTATTAATGCCTCACAATACTCAATTTACCCTTTTTGGTAATTAGCAGTTAAAGATTTGTCTTCATGCACTCTGTAATTAGGTTTAATATGAAATTATTATACTGTATCTTTCATTTTGTTTGTGATTTTCTACTGTATGTTTGACTCCCTCATTGGCTCACAATGTTAAAACAGATATACAAGATTGATGGAGGTTGGCAGCACAAGCTACATTTCTTTATGGTAATTGTGGTAAAAGTAACATTTCTCAACACTGATTGCATCCTCAGCTGAAATTGGCCTTCCACATTTTGGACCAGCGATGTCCTGCTAATAATAAGAGGATAAGACAGCAAAATACAACAACACACTGTAGCTCCAGTGTTGAATAACATCCAGGAGGAAAAGCCCAAACTCTCATCACTGCAGAGTAAGCCTGATATCCTCTAAGGGGTAGACAAAATAACATGACCAACTGTGTAATACAATTCAGTGCAATAGTCCTGTAATAAATGGTACATGTGCTTTGTACCTTTGTGTTATAATGTTGTCATTGTATCAGGGAGATGTTTACTGAATAGGTGTATGATTAAAAAAAAAAAAAAAAGCCAATTTTGTTACAGTAATTTTTTAAGAAAAAATATCAAACATTTGCCGGTTCCATCTTCTTAAGTGTTATGAATCTAACAGAGGAATCTTTGAGTTTTGGACAATTGGTTGGACAAAGTCAGTTATTTTAAGACTTAATTTTGGCCTCTGAGAATTTGTGAGCATTTTTGACTTTTCAAGGGTAAATGATTGATCATGAAAATAATTGTCATATTAATTGATGATGGGAATAATCGTAAGTTGCAGCCCTAGTGGTAAAAGTCACCTGGTTTACAGAGATGGGATGAATGTAAGCCAAGGGCAAAGGTCAGAGCCTGGAGCTTTAGAAAAAAGAGACACCTGACTCTTTGTCTATGTGCGTTGTTGTCTTGGGAATAACAGCGTGTTAAGCTCAATGTCTTCGTTTTCTATCATTGTCTTTCTTCTTCCCTTCATCTCGGTCTCTCTTTAATACTCACAGATTCCTGTCTAAAGGAGAGATCTGTTTCTTCCCTGTCATATGGGAATAACCATCCAAACAGTCTGACAGCCCAAAGCCCTGACTTGAAAGTGTAGAAGCCTTAAAACAGCACAATAAAAGTTTTCTGTATTCTCTGGCTGAACTGTAATTCCCCCTATTCCCACATTCAGATGAACTTACATCAACTTACTTACTTACTTTCTGTTCAAGAACACCACAAATACCAACAGTCACCTCAATGTCAGCCACAAGTAAAAATCCAGAGACGTTTTAAGAGCTGATGAAATGACCTCAACAATGTTCATGTCTTCATGTTGTTTCTCCTATTTTTAATGACATTTCCATCACTCTTGATCTTGAGACCCTGAAGCTCTGACGTCAATATAGCACAACCTGTATGAAACCTTCAGGGCTCCAGAATGACAGAGACCAGCTGCAGAACAACATTAACATCACAGAGAAAGCCCACTGCTGGACAACTTCCTTACATGCACAGAAGTACACACATTTACTCCAAAGCGCAGCAACTTGGACCCATTAAGATGCAGGGTGCTGTAGAATAGTCAGAGGGCTGGTGTAATGCTTTAGAGTGGAGTCAGCTGGGCCTGGGAAAGCATGCACATTCTCTGGCTTTGATTACAGAGGCTTTAAATCTCTCTGACACACATACACACCAACACATACACACACACGAATATACAAACTGAAGTACAGATACACACTCTCTCCCCAGAGACCAAGGCAGGACTGAACTACAAGCCTCCAGACATGGCATATTTACTCAAAATGGGGGGGGTTGTTGGCAAAGGACAGTTTCTGCAGCTAAAAATACCGACACACAAAGTGAAAACGGCCGGGCCAGCTTGCACTGTCATTACACAAGAAACAGTGGAAAGATCTAGAAAGAGAGAAAGAAAAAAATCCAAGAAAAAAAGTAAACTTAAAAGGCTTTCCCCTGGATCTGTCTCCCAGTCTATGTTTACCAGTATGTTGTAAAGCAGACGTTGATAGATATAGGAGTGCTATATAAACAATTCTGGGCTGATTGCACCTGTTATAGTCTAACCATGAGCACAAATCATAGGCTACTGTGTGAATAAAAGACTAGTAGTCAAGTTTGGCCCTTTGGTGACCAAGAAAGAAATCATGTTTATGTCATGTGCAGCCAGTAGTTACTGTTTTTCTACCACAAACTGAGCTGAACTCTATGGATCCCTAAAACTGACAAAATACAGTAAATGTACAGTGTCAGTCAAAAATATAATGACATCTATATAGAAATTAAACTGTTAGTTATCTAGCTGACTTTGTAAGTGTAAGCTAACAAAGTCACTACAATGTTTTAGATAGAGTTTTGAGAATTTAGATTGTATGCAGCACAGTATCAGTGATTCGTAAACTGACTAGTGTAGTGTTATGGCACAAGTTAGTTGGCTACCTACACAATCTTCTTAAAACTCATACACCTCAGCCCAAATGTTGCTCTGGACATACATGGACAGACCCATTGCATAATCATACAAGCATTAAGAAAATTTAAAATGTGACAAGAGCACACAAGTCTGTGTGCGCCAGACTCCAAAATAGGACAACAAAGAAGTTTAAGACCAAGTGAAAGTAAACAGAAGAGTAAAATAAATGTTTTTTAGGCCTAAATGATTTAATAAACTGATTGTTGCTTTTTATAACAAAGAAAAGAAAATACAGAGTTTACACTCCATTTCATATATACAGTATATATTATATTGTAATTGATATAATCAGTTATATTTTTTTATCAATCAATCAATCAATCTTTATTTGTACAGCATCAATACTTCCCCATACTCTTTAATTCATTTACTTACAGAAACCCAACATTTATAGATAAGGATATCCTTAAAATGAGTTCAAAATGTGTTCAAAACTGCACTAAATATCATAAAGGAAGACCGTTAAGCTCAGGGATGTGGGCAAGCAGTCCCGGCTCAAGTGTTCTTGAGCAAGAAACTGAATCCCAACCAGCTCCAGGTTTGATGACCTTACTAATGTACCGTATTTAAAAACATCCCATCCTTTATATCCGGAAGTGATATCACAGCATCATCATACAGAACATCACTGTTTCAAATTCCTTCTACTCTAATCCAGCAACCTGACACTGAATGAGAATCAATGAAAAGGCAAATCAATTGAAAACACATTTGTGCACCCTGATATTGATCTGACATCTTTCCTGTCATCAATATAAATTTTAAAGTTTGGATTTTAGTTTGAAGCCCAACTTCAGTCCAACAGTACATTCGGTTTTAGTGCAATATGTAGGGTAACATCTAAAACTTCAACAATCAGACCAGAAAATCTTGGCTATTGATTGAAATCTGACAAGACTGTAGAACAGTAAACACTCCTATTTAAACAACGTCAGTGTTTGATGCCAGTGTAGGCAGTGGGGCTTCTCTCAGTACCGGCTGTTGAGTGGCTGCTTTTCTGAGCTGTCAGCACATCCTAACCTCTCGAGGCTACATGACAGATGATCTTAAAGAGCTCTCACTGCTCTGGTGAATACTTGGAAAGCCACTCTGTATTATGTTCAAGTGAAAGCTTATCTCTCTAACATATTTTTGTCACTCTGTCGGTGCGTGTATTCTCCAGTATCATGTGTTGAGATGGTCAACTGAACAAAACTGCTGCCACTCACATTTCAAATGAGTGAATGTGAACATGGAGGGAGCAAGAACACGGAGAGATAAATGAATGGAGTATACCAGAGAGAAATGTGAGCATAACATGAGAACATGAGAATATAGCAGTAGCGGACCAAATTCCTCACTTTGGTATGGTAACAGTCTAATAAGGATCAAACATCCATGCACAAAGAGTGTTAACAATAGAGACAGCTCAAGAATTTGATTCGACACACTGTTGAAATATCTGTTAAATGAGTCATGGAATCTAGTCGAGAGTCTTGTTTTCTTTTCCCTTAAAATAACAAAAACATTTGAAACATTTGCCAGTAGGGAGGGATAATTTGGTTAGTTGTCTGTACAGTTTTACAAATCTCCAAAAATGGTCATGAAACGAGGAATATATATTTGTATCTATAAGAACTCTCTCTATGCTGCACATATCTTCCAGAGATCACATTAAAGGAGACCTCTTATTCTTTCTCGGTTATTTCATTCCTTCAGTGTGTTATGTAGGTTCTTTTGCATGTAAATAGTCAAGGCCCAAAGTACACGCCAACTGGAGATCCGAGGAAACATTGCACCTGAAGTGCCTGTAATACCTCTTCAGTAGTCCGACCTTTAATTCCATGACTTATTGACTTTACACTACGTCACCATGTCACACATTTGCATAATTTATACCTCTATTCTCATAGAAGTGAAGCAAGTCGGAAGCTGAAACACAACAGTGCAGACCAGGGACACATTGAGCAGTGCATACTCAGGTGTGTGTACACTGACCAATCAGAGCAGACTGGGTATTTGGGAGGGGAGGCCTTAAAGAGACAGGAGCTAAACCCGGGCATGTCAGGTTTTTTTGTAAACCTATTCTAGTAGTTCACCAAAATAAAATTATGAACCTGAAAATGAGCATATGGTAAATTTAAAGTCAGCAGCTGGAACTGTAAAACATGTTGATCCCAAGAGGCAAACATCCTTTTGTTTGGTCACCAACAAACTGATATGTCCATCACCGGTTCAGCAGTTACAACCAATCAAATTTCAGATTTTGAGTTGTAAGTATGTTCTTTTCAGGTGATGTTTTATTGAGCAAAGCAAGGAATTCCACTCATCATGGAGATCAGAGAGTTCTTACTCAAGGACACTCGCAAGGCTGATACTCTCCATAATGAGACTATTCCAACAAAAAGGCAATCAGTTCTACAGTATTTGTTTGTTTGATAAAGATTCAACAGTCAAGTCAACTGGTATTTCTGACCACAGACTCAAAAAGCAACAAGGGAAGAAACTATCTCTCACACACACATTACATGAAGCTTACTTGAGGTGACTGCTCATCATGGCTTCCTTACACATCAGCTTGCATGCAGAGCACATAGAGAGGCTTGAAGACATGACTAACATACATGATCATGCCCTACATGGAAAGGTGTTTGGAATTCACTGCTCATCCACACTTAAAGTCACCAATTACACACAGAGCACACATGCATTTCTCCATACACATCTACTGAAACATAGCTTCACATATGTGCATGTACAATATGAAGAAACTCTTAGCCTTAACACAGTCTTAATGGAATTCACATGTTAACAATGGTAGCCATGTATTCTACAGATGGTAACCGCTGTAACATGCATCATCCCATCTGCATGAAGGCATCACATGAGCTGCTTCAGGGCAAGAGAGGCAGTCTGTGCGTCTGGGAGTGTCAGGATTATACACATACACATGCTTCTAAATGAATGGATATTAACTTTTATTGTAATTATAATGCATGTTTAATCTTGGACTAATATACTGCCACTGATTACTGCAATCGTACATCTATTGTTATATTTAATGTCATTTTTAATGCATTTTGTATTTTTGGTGGTAGAAATTCTAACATTATATTATAATAAATTTTAAGCCCATTCTGGCAAATTTGTGATTTTTGACTTGTCAGTATATTTTATCATGTGGTTTCAGCAAGTATGGTTGTTATGATGCTACTTTAATGGCCCAGTGTTTGTTGTTTAAAGACATATGAATTGACGATGCATAAAAGTGTCCATATAGTGTAGCAGCATAACCAGTCAGAGCTGCGCTGTCAGACCACAGTTAGGTTTGGCTGTGCTGAGTCACACACTGCAGTGGTCTAAATATAGCATTGTGGGTAATGTAGTCTGGACATCATGCACGCTCCTCTGACTCTCTGCACCACCCCTGACCCCCGCAGACAAAACATTACAGAGAACCGGATTGGAGCAAAAGTAGCAGAAAGAGAGACTGATGGGTCATGACTCATGCAGATTTTTACAGACAGACAGATAATCTAACATACGAACACACATACAGCAAAGTCAGGTAGACTTCAAACAAGCCTTCTCTCTGCTATCTTTCCTGCCAACTCTCTCTTCCTCACACACACACACACACACACACACACACATACACACACACGGTCAGGAGGTGACAGTGTGTCCCTGAGAACACTTTAGTTTGAGCAGACTGGCTGGCAGGAGGTCAGGTAGCTGTGGGAAACGCTATTCTGCTGTTACTGCGAATGTCTCTCTCTCACAGCGTCTCTCTCTAACAATGATTCCATCCAGATTGCTGTGACTTTAAAGAGAACTGTTGACATACCACAGCAAATAACTGAGGAGCTTTACCATCAGCTGGTTGAAATTAATGGACAGATGTATACACAAAATAAGGCTGTCAGAAAAAAACACATTGTCTGTCTACATTAGAATGGTAAAACATATAGTCTCCACTTAAATACCTTTTTCTGAATGTTGGAATGCATCGTGAGTTTAGATTTGAATGACGTTTAAAAATGCAGCCCAGTCGCTTGGACATTTCTGCAAACCACTGATACAGATCACATTTGTATGTGTCCCAGACTGCGTACCATATTAATATTTCTACAGTTACAGGTGTGAAGGCTGGCAAGCCAGTGACACCCACCACTGGATATTTTTAAGATCTTGGGACAATTTGTAGCCGTCTTTGTGGCAACAAAAAACTGATATTTTAAGCCAAAACTTGATTATTTCCTGACCCTAACCAAGGGGTTTTGTGGCTAAACCTAACCAGAGCATAATCACAGAAACCTAAAGGAAAGTAACGATGCAACATAAAGAAATGTACATTTCTTGCTGCGATTATGTTTAAAAATGTATCTGGAGGAATAAGGGGTTGGACAAAGCACCCCAAAACATAACACACTGGCATCTGTGTGTGCCACTGTTGCCATGGCAACACACCCCATGGCAGAGCCGCAGAGCAAAGAGACAGGGATGGAGGGTAGAGAAATGAATAAAAGGGTGAATGAAAATTAAGTTTACACACACCTAACTACGTGCAAGCACTTGTTCCTTCAAATCACTTTGTGTTCGTGTGTATTTCTATTGTCACAAGAAGGTACAACTGAGCAGTGTTTCGGCGAGTCATACCATCAAACTCTTGAAAGTGTTACTCAAACTGACCTTCCCGTATTGTGTTTCATCGTCTCACCAGTTTTCAAAAGCAACAACACACCCTACTCACAACTGCCATTCAAACCTACAGAGCCTGAGTGATGCTCAAAAGATTTAGTGTGGAGAATCCCTTTAAGTTTAGAGAAAGGACTGAGATTAGCCATGTAGTTCTGATCATACGGTCAGGGTTTACAGAATAATGGAGTCAGATGTAGTCAATGGAGGGACCTCAGAAGGATAGGATGTGTGTGTGCGCGTGTGTGTGTGTGTGTGTGTGTGTGTGTGTGTACAGCTGAGCCAGCAGCAGCCACACCAGTTATCACGCCTGGCTGATGGCTGTTAATGCAGCGGATTAACACCCAACTCTCAGTAACTCTGAGCACACACATGCTCACACACACTAACATACCCAGCTCTCCCGAACTGCAGCAAGTGCTTCATTATTTAGAAGAATTTTGTAAGAGTTACTAAATCTGAAATAAGACAAACTCAAGAAAACTCACTGAGATGCACTCGACGCTGCAGTTAACAGCACATTTGACTACACACCATAACACACACATACACACACTCCCTCTTACGTGCATACCACTCCTCACTCCAGCCTCTTGTCTCATTAAACAGGACTTGGCCTTGGAGCAGCAAGACTCACTGAGCTCAGCTTCCCATGCTTACTGAGTGAGTGCACTGCATGTGTGTGTGTGTGTGTGTGTGTGTGTGTGTGTGTTTGTGTGCAACAGAGCATGTCTTGTGTTGTTGACCTCTGGGACAATACTGCGCTGTGACATCAGGAAATGTCCTTAGAGAGCTGCCAGAGACAGAGAGAGGGATGGAGGGAAGGAGGAGGGCAAAGGAGGCATAGGAATGATGGGAGGCAGGATTAGATGGGAGAACCGTGTTGGGCAGCGAGAGGGAGCAGAGTGGCAGAGAGGAGGGAAGAGAGGAGTAGCATTTGGGGTGAGTGATGAGGGTAGGGGGAAACCCCGAAGAGTTGGATGTGTGAAAGAAAAGCTCCACGGAGGAAGGAGGGAGAGCGAGAAAGAGAGACAGCGAGAGAGAGAGAGAGAGAGAGAGAGAGAGAGAGAGAGAGAGAGAGATGGGGGGTTGTAGGGAGAAATAAAGATACACAGTGTGGATGAGCCTTAATTAAAGACAATAATGTTGTTTTTTGTAGCTGTTCACAACAGCAAGCCTCTCAGCCATGGCCTACTTACAGAGGACAAAGAGATGGTGGGAAAGAAAGAAAGAAAGAAAGAAAGAAAGAAAGAAAGAAAGAAAGAAAGAAAGAATTGAAAATAGGTAAACCTTTTTCAATTCAAATGATGACTATACTGTCATCATTTGTACTGCCAACGTCTTATACATTCAATCCAGATTATAAATATGTATTTATTTGACGTATTAAAAGCATTTTTATAGACAAATCGATTAATCGATGTCAGATATATCTAAAATACTTGTTTAAAGACTGAAAAGAGAATTATCCCCTTGCATCATTAACTGGAATTCGATTGCAGGACCGTTTCTGTTTACTCACACCAATGTAGGCCACCAACTGTTAGTTGTTGGCTAGCTAGCAATGGACGTACTAAGTGTGTCTGTAGAAGTGTGTTTTTGTTGATAGCTCAGCCTAGGAATGAACGCAGAACTCACCTGTATTTATATCTGTTATTTTCCTCCTGTCCCTCTCCTTTTCCCTCTCGTCTCTGTGTTTAACACACTGAACTACAGTACCCATTACTGAATACAGTTGCTAAGTTATGCCTTACTGCCAAACAATAATACTCTCTTTCTGCTTTAATCTTCAAATTACATGATTTAGATAGTCTAGCTAAACTGTGGCTTCTGATTCTGTGACTGGCCCACTGGACATTAAAAAGAGACAAACTTCACTAAATTGTGATTGTAGGTCACTATGTATTCAGTAGGGTAAAGGTAAGGTCAGTTGTTAATCCTCATGCTAACCCAGTTCTGTATAGTACAAAAGCGCAGTTCAAGCGCTTTGGTTGCATGATCAACCGTATCAGATCAAATGGATCTCCAGTTGACCATGAATGGCATGCTATCTGTGAAATGCAATTAAGCCATCTTGCTCAGATTTCTCCTCTCCTCTTGGCAACAACATGGCTATTTTTTCTCTGCCACCACTTCCATCTCTTTCTCACACACTCACTCTCTCTCTTTCTCCTTGTTGCCTGGCAACTGTGCTCGTAAATGTGATCCCACTTGTCTGTGATTGGCTGAAGGGACGGCAGATCCATGTCAGAGTCAGCGAGAAAAGGGGGAGACACACATGCATCATGTACAGAAGGTATAAACTTACAAATAACAGTTTTTGGAGAATAAGCCATGCACGAGCCCACTGCCCATTGTTCCTATTGCATGTAATTCAACAGGCTGAACCATGCATATGTGAATGTGCGTGTGTGTGGTCACAGTTGCTTGGCATGCTCTGTGCACAGGCTTCATGTTTACACACACATGCCTGTGAGCTAATATGCATGCATTTACATTTACATTTAGGGCATTTAGCTTTTGTCCAAAGCCAGTTACAATAAGTACATTTGTCACAAGAAAGAAACCACAACATATCACTGTCGATAAAGTAGAAAAGAAAAAAATAGAAACAGTTTTCAAGCCCTCGTCTGAGCATGGTAGCTGTTATTTATCAAGGATACCTTAAGTACATAAGTGCTATGATTGAAGTGCTAAGGGTAAGAACATACAAGTGCGTATACGTTTTTTGTTTCTTTTTGTTTGTTTTTTGGGGGGGTGGGGGAGTGGGAGGGAGTCATGCTTCTGCGAGGTCAAGGTGAAGTCTGAACAAGTGAGTCTTGAGTCTTTTGCGGAAGATGGCGAGTGGCTCTGCTGTCCTGACATTGGTCGGGAGTTCGTTCCACCACTGAGGCGCCAGAACAGAGAAGAGTCGTGACTTCGCTGAGCGGCCTTTGTTTGCTCTTAGCGATGGCGGTACAAGCCAGCCAGCTGATGTAGTGGAGCGAAGTGCTCGTGCTGGGGCGTGTGGTCTAACCAGTGTTTGGAGGTGATGGGTGCAGTTAAGTTGACGGCCTTGAAGGCCAGTACCATCGTCTTGAATAGGATGCGGGCCGCAACAGGAAGCCAGTGGAGATCATGGAGGAGGGGGGTCACATGGGAGAATTTGGGTAGATTGAAAACAATCTGCAGCGTTCTGGACATGCTGCAACAGTTTAGTCGCAGAGGCTGGGAGTCCAGCCAAGAGCGAGTTGCAGTAGTCCAGGCGGGGGATGACCAGCGCTTGGACCAGGACTTGCATTGCGTCCTTTGTGAGGAAAGACCGGATCCTGCGAATGTTGTAGAGGGCAAATCTGCAGGATCGGGCCACAGCAGTGATGTTGGGGGTGCAGGATAGTCTGTCGTCGAGGATTATGCCCAGGTTCCTCGCAGTTGATGAAGGAGATACCATGATGTCCTCGACAGTGACTGACAGGTCCATGCAAGGGCAGTCTTTCTCCGGGATGAAGAGGAGTTCAGTTTTATTAAGGTTGAGCTTGAGGTGGTGCGCAGTTGTCAAAGCGGAGATGTCTGCCAGACATTCCGAGATGCGCGTGGCAACGTGGGTGTCGGAGGATGGGGGGAAAGAGAGGAACAGTTGGGTGTCATCTGCATAACAGTGGTAAGAGAATCCATGTGATGTGATTGCAGAGCCTAGTGATCTAGTGTATAGTGAAAACAGAAGTGGTGTGTGTGTGTGTGTGTGTGTGAGTGTGTGTGTGTGATGGTATTAACTAGCAGGTGGTCCTTGCAGGGGAGTGCCATGTTGTAAGTTGAATAAGGGAAAGCACTCTTGCTGAGTTGCGTGTGTGTGTGTGTGTGTGTATGTGTGTGTATGTGTGTGTGTGTGTGTGTGTGTGTGTGTGTGTGTGTGAGTGTGTGTGTCTGTGTGTGTGTAACTGTATTAACTTAAATGGCCTCACATCTGAGTGTTACCTCTCTTCCCGCCCAGGGAGTTGTGCAGCCACCATGGAGCGCTCTGCCAGGCAGCCAGCTAGTTAATGAGCGAGTGTTGAATACTTTTTATTACACTGGATGAACACACACATCCACACTCCACAGACAAGCTTTGAAACAAAGGCAAACGAGCAGCATTTGGTGATCATATTGGTTTTTTTTACCCACTTTTGTTGACTCTCCATTTACCCATGATTGTTTACTTAAAAATGACTAGTCAGTTGTAACACCTGAACAGCAAACCCTGCGAATGAGGTTGAATGGAAAACAAATAAGCATGTGAGCAGTCTAAACAGTTAGCTTATAGTAATTTGTTGAAATAGTGCTGTATGAAAAGTTCAAATAGATAGTTAACTGCTGATGTATGAAAAGTCTAAATAAATAAAGGTCATTGAAAAGATAGTTAAGAGTAATATATTAACAGGTGAAACAGTAAATGGTTTAAACATCCAGCTTCTGCTACATAAAGCACAGAATGCAGACTTGACCAAACCCAACTAAACGTTGAATGATAAATTCTATGAAAAATGTTTTGATGCATTATTTCTTGGAGGGAGAAATGTAGACTTAATGTAGACTGCTAGGTCCAACTTACAGAACATTTACTCCAAACGATCTCAAACATAAAACACCATGTCAAAGAATCAGCACAAAATGCTACATCAGCTCCCAAACTCAGAGGACAGAGGAACTTGGTGTATGAAGTTTTATGTTTTATCATTGATTTCTCAATGAGGACCAGTACCTGTACAAGCTTAGAATGGATTGATTTGATTGACTTCAATCTAGAAAGTTTGGTCATGTTTTTTGTTGTTGTATTGTTTATTTGGTAGGTTAGTCTGTTTAACTCTCCATTAGCATGTTATGCAATGATGTTGGACTTATGTTGTAATATTGAGGTACAGTCAAGAGAACCTGTGAACGTTCAGCTTCATTTAGGTTGGATGCTGGTACCTTTGAAGCTTTTTAATGTTGCTTTTTGTACTTTATACTACAGCGCTAGCTCAGCTAGCATTAGCTCTACTGTTTGGAAGAAGAAGATCATTGCTTGTTTGTGTCTGTGTGTGATGCTGCTGTATATAAATTTACTTGATAGATGTGCCCTGAAGATAACGATATAGCTGGTTGTGACCCATTTATTGCAGTGTGGCCGACATAGTTAATCCAGTGATGGGGTGCAGATTTTTTTTTCCTCACTGATCAAGTGATTGGTTGAAGAGAAGGTAAAATTTTAGTCGACCAAGATTTTCTTCGGGAGACAACAGCACTATGGCTAATCTGACTGGGCTGAAGGGGTAATTATGAAAAAAAAAAAAAAAAAAAAAAGGTTGGGAGCTATTGACTTAGCTGATGCTTGTATCCACAGTGACAGCACGGGCCTGCTGTTGAAGACTTCCTCACAATGCCCCACAACAGTTCTCTGTCAATTTTCTGTCCGTATTGCTTGCTAGACTCTATGCTCTCTCAAGCATGAAGCTCTCTGTCTTTTCATACAGTCATCAATCCATTCCACAGAGATCTGGAACAATCCTCAACTGTTGGTCTGCATCGTTTTACTACCATTTAAACACATTAACAGTCATTTCACCACACTGAGCCACTGTGCCTCAAATCTGAGGTTCTCTGTTTACTGCAAATCAGTGTACTCTTCTTCTTTGTGTCATGTTTTAAATGTGCTGTGTGCAGTAGGTTTAAACACCAATATATTGTTCTATAATTAAAATTCCTACCTTGGTACTGTTACTGCAAATGCATGAGACCACTGTGAGGATCACTGGCAACCTCTGTGTCACAGCAGGGGTAATATTAGTGGTAGTGTTCTCCAAATCAAGACCACATTTCCCATAAACTTCATTGCTTCCTGCCCCCCAGCTCCTTCCTTTGGCTTCACTGAAGAAAAAGATAAACATGTTGGAAATGAGTTTTCCAGCCTCTTTTCTCTCATTTCCACCATCTGCAGTTGAGATAAACCTCAACTCTGTTTTTGTCTTATTCTTGTTTTGAAGAAAAACAATCACTCTTGTTCTTTTTATACAGGATTATTTTTCATCATTAAGTGTATAGGGGGCAATAGAAAAAGCACCAAGACAGTGTGCCTGTTTGGCATCATCAGTCAGAAAACTATGAAGCTATGGAGCAATGTGGCTGGTTATCCGATTGACCTTACAGTGCATCTTGTTTCTAAACCACTAACAAATTATTTATCTAAACGTAGTCAATTCAGATTAAACTGTTCTCCTAATGTATTGCATTTAAGGATTGACTCAGAATATGTTTAAGTATTAGCATGCCAAACTAAAGAAAGGATTTAAGAGTGTCTTCTAATCTCCAGGAGCATTAAGCTTTCTTGAATATACCATACATGGACTGAGCATTTGGCTTTTGCATGTCAAGATGTCAAGAGCGACGTGGCTGTACTCAGATAGGTGTTAGTGATTGGAGCAGAAAGTGTCTAGTAGCAGTAAATGTACAATACAGGTCACAGCTTGACCATGAGCAAACTCAACTC
Organism: Pagrus major; assembly: GCF_040436345.1. Taxonomy (NCBI): domain Eukaryota; kingdom Metazoa; phylum Chordata; class Actinopteri; order Spariformes; family Sparidae; genus Pagrus; species Pagrus major. The sequence goes on along the minus strand of NC_133218.1, from coordinate 11,508,062 downwards.
TTCAATGCTCAAGAAGACTTCTGTTAAAGTGGCCACTATTGCTATCAGTGCTTATATCATTGCTATTGCTGTCCATGCTAGTGGTGGCTTGCTAAAACATCAATCTGGTAGCCATGGTAATGCATTATGTCCAAATTTTACCACGACCCAAGTGCCTGTTTGAAAAACAACATCAGTCCTTAATTCTGGCTGGAGTGCGGCTTTGAAAATACAGTACATTTGAGTCAGACAAAACAGTAGAGATTAGAGTGGTGATCATGTCCTAAAATTCATGATCTGACAATGTATACTGTTATGGTCTGAAAAGTAACAGAAATAGCTATGGGAGTGAAGTATCTAAAATGTCCTTTCACATTCTTTCATAGGGGAAAGCAATGAAATAATGTTGAACATTGTTCATTTTCTTTTGTTGCCTTGTTTGATTACCCTTTTGGACATGCTCCGATCCAGCACCCTAAATTAATATTTTGCAAATCCATGTTTAAAATGCAACCAAACCTGTGTTAGGTAATATACTCTTACACAGTACCTCTTCATTGTGCCATTTTAGTACTTTAGGCAAATGAATAAAGGGGGTTTTTCAGCTCTACGTCTACGTGCATGAAAGCAAGCATACATGCATTCTTGTGTGTTTATGTATGTGTATAAGATTTATGATATTCATTATGGAACCATGTATTCAGCATTCAGATGAAGGCAGGCAGCCTGGCAATAAAACAGCCAGACATTCTGGACTGTCAGATCACCATCCTAATCATCTCTTACTCACACACACACACACACACACACACACACACACACACACACACACACACAGTAGTGCTTTACTGCTGCTCCTTGTGTCAAGTGTGCATAGTGAGAGTCCTGGGATTAACCCAGGTTTTACTGCCGCTACTGCAGAGAGAGTATAAAGATGAAAAGAGAGAGGAAGAGGGACTAAGTTGAATGAAGAAATACATCATCATCTTCATTAGCATCATCATCATCATCATCATCATCAAGTGTTTCCCTTTAGCATTTAACAGGAAAAGCTTTTCAGAGCTCAGAAGAGAACAGTAGCATTGTTAAGCACAGCATGGATGGTGCAGATAACCAGATACAGCACCACCCTCAATCCTGCTTCCCAATGACGATTAGTTAAAGAACTTCATCTCCAAACATTCATTTTTATGTTCCATACCGAGCTCAAGCATTCTACACTTCCTTGGCCCTGGCATGGTTGGAAGAGGTGTGCTTAGGCACAGTACAGTTGCTCATGCACAAGCGCAAGCATGGGTGTGCAACATGGACATGAAGTATAATCATGCATATTACGCTGCCTTTTTATAATCATAAATCCAGGAACGTGAGAGTGCTGTCTGTAACCAAAACGGCACAAAATAAGCCACAAAGAAGTCAGTAAAGTTACAGTCGTGTTCTCAGTGGTGCTCTCCATTGTGATGCGACCACGCTACGACATGATGACGTATGTACAAGAGGTAAGAGTGCTCAGGACCAGTTGCAGCCGGAGCAATGTGAGCGCAGTTCCAGCTAGATACTGGGGAGGAGGGACACTCGTGCGTCAGCACGATACGGAGCAACTTTGCTAAGTGTGAGTGCGCCCTTAGAGGCAAAACAACATAAGGATAAGGGACAAATAAGGATACACTGAAAGTTTATGATGACGTTAATACTGCTGTCTGCACCATGAAAGATGCTGGGTATCATTGCAATCGTACTTACAAGACTGAAGAGGAGGAGAAGATCAAATTAAAAATTGTACTAAGATTTTAAAAACCAGCTATGGTTTCCCTTCTCCATATCTTTGCCTTTGCAGGCCTACCATACTGTAATAAGATCATCTGAATTGAGAGACAAAACAGAGTCTGTGGTCTAGCTCTCCATCAAAAAGGGCCAGTAAGGCCAATAAACCACAGCTGCTTAAAACTACTCATGTAACAGCAGTTGAATTTGGACACCAACACTCTCTCTTGCATGTGGTTTCAGCAGCAGAAATGTCTCAAACTGTTCCCTGCTTAAAGGAAAGTGACAAAAAATCACTGATGCTTAAAGAGCTTAAAGTGGAGCATAAAATGTTTGTGTGACCTGATTTTGAAAAACTGGAAGAAACTTCCTTTTACAAAAAATGTTGTTAAGTGCCTGAATATGCATGCTGTGTGTGTCTCCTCACTAAAACTGAAGCAAGGATGAAGATGAGCAGTTAAACGGTGCCAATTGGATAGATTATTAAACATGGGAAACACACCATGATTTCTGACACACACACACACACACACACACACACACACAGCCAGTTTGCCCTGGGGAAAGTGAATGTTTGGGCTATAAGAGGGGAGTGGAGAGCACATCTGAGAGTGCACTCAAATTCACCCCTCACCAGGGAATTCACAAACACTTGCACATTTCCTCCTGCTGGATTTCACCCACTTGCTAACTCTCTCTCTCTGTCACACACACCATCACAAACACAAGAAAAACTGTTTTTGCCACTCTCTATGCGGCCTTCTTTAACTTTATCAGCTTTAGAGGGAAACTTACGATCTGGTGCCTAAACACTAGGGAACCAGCAGAAAACATTGCCTAGCTACGATCCAGCACAGCAAAACCAGTAGTCCCACTTTTGGAGCACTATTTCGCATTGGCTGTCTTACATAGTGTGTGATGCAGTATAAAGCTTAGTTCAGTAAACAGCTTTATTTAGAATTTTAAATTAAATTATTATAGTATAATATAGTATATAGTGAACTGCATACAATTTGCAAAGATGTTAATTTCAAAATAAGCGTATTAGTTGCTTATCCATCCAGACTTACTCATCAAGATTTAATTTAGTTTTTTCTCACCACAACCCCTTACTACAGCGAGTTGTCGCACCAGTCTACAGTCATGCTAGTGACTTACCGAAGCTGCAGCAATGCTTTGGACTAAATGCTAAAATGCTCACAATCACAATGTTGGCAAGCTGATGTTTATCAGGTGTAATTTTCACTGTGTTCATATTAGTCATATTAGTTTAGTGCTAATTGGCATTCCAACATGCTAATTAGCATTAAGTACAGCTAAGGCTGATGGGAATGTCATGATCATGACCTAACAAATTGAGGGTCATGTCTTGAGCTAACAAACTGAACCTGAAGATGGTAGTAGATAAAAAGTTAAGAGATAACAAAAGTTCACCAAAGTCAACTCCACGGTGGTGCTGCTGGATAAGTCACTAAATGTAGTAAAATGTGAAATTCATCCTCAGGGACCGTGTATGTCTGTACCAACTTTCATGGCAATCCATCCAGTATTTAAGTCTGGCCCAAAGTGATGAACCAACCAACATTGCCATTTCTACTTTCATGCTACTAGCATATGGAAATGAGTTTGGCAAATATGAAGCAATAAGGACTTGGCATATTCCATCCAATTCAATATCACTATCATTACTGGTTATGCAGTGCCTTGAAAGTGCAAAAATCTGGCCACCATGACTTCCAGAAATATTCCATATATAATATTCGGGAAGCCAATTTTTATATTTTCACCCAGCTGATGAAAAGACATAAAATTTGGTTGACACGCTGAATGAAACACAGCTGATGCAGGCTCATAAATGGGAGTGTCGGTACAAGAGCAGAGCATAGGATCATCAGTACCCTTTGGGCCTGATTCACACACATACACGCAAACTAAAATAAGTGGCACATTGATATACCCAATGGCAAGAAGACAGAGAGCATCATTATTGGTGGCATCTTCTTTCCCCATTCATTTAACAAATCTATTAGAGAACATCACAGACTGAGAAAGAGCAGCGATTGTACAGCAGTCTGTTAATGGACTCCAACAGGAATGACTCATCAGTACAGAAAGTACAAAGAGCCTCTGATGCACAGTCTGCATCTTCGTGCCAACATCATTTATGTTATATTTTTCCGTCTCTGTGTGTGGGGCAGTGGTAGTGGCATGTGTAATGAGCTGACAGAGCTTGGTGATTTCCTGTCTGGCCTGTAAAAGCAGCACGAGCCTCTTCCTGTATCCTCCTCTGTAGAATCCCACCTGGGGAAGCACACACATCGCCATCACATACACTGTCTGCCAGCTGCACCTAATAAGTCACAACAGGAGGAGAAATTCCCTATATCACAGCTTCGGTCGTCTCTCCTGTTTCCCTCTCTTCCCTCAGCGGTACCATAGTATTCAAATGGCCTTCAGTGGGCGCTGAGTGTTTGTCTGACCTTCTCAGCCCACACACATTAAAAGTAGTTCTGAGCTTTGAGCCCACACAGAGGATATCAAGAGTGTCAAGCCAAAAACACAAAATACAATCTACTGACTACAAGTCTATAAAGGATGAGTTTTTTGACCAGTGAGTTTTTGGTGAGTGCAGCGCAGGACACAACACCATGTTGAGCTTTGTGTTCAAAATAAAAGATTTCAAACAATCCAGGATGCACACGCAGTGAGGGGTGAGGTAGCAGACATTTTTGCCACAATGTCATGGAAACGTAATGATGGACAGTTTCATTATTTGGAAGTGAGACATCTTGCTGAAAACAAGTCAAAATATTGCTCAAAGCTTCATTTGTATGCAGCACTTATCCTTGCATTTTCAACAATTGTTACCACATGTCCCAAAAATATTTTTTCCCATAAGCTTACATTGTTAAGGAAGAGGCTGTAAAACAGTGAATACATTTTTTGGGGCATCACAACCCCCACGAGGTGACTCGTTTCACTGTAAGAATTGAATCCATTTGGTCTGCTAACATTTGGAAAGAGCTAACTGTTCCCATGTAAGTTAGTGGAGGGCTAAACCAAAAGTTATCCATGGTCTTAACCTGTTGGCTCTGGCTAGCTAACATGAACAAAGTTAGCTCTACTTGTGGTGAGAAATTAACTATCTCCCACAAGACAGAGACTCTTGAACTTTACT